>NC_136791.1:3667263-3698356 GCF_951216825.1 Electrona antarctica | reverse complement strand
GAATTAAGAAATAAACTATTCTTTAATCAAATTTGAAAATGCAGGAAGGGGTTTTATTGTTCAGCTGCTTCCTGTCCGGTCTACCTTTTGCGGATACCTGATTAGAGCTCAGGTGAATGGAGTCGTGGAGACTGAGCAATAGACATCCTGTCATTGAAACACAAATCATATCAGCTGCTCTCATTCCTATCCGGATAGTTTTCTTTTCTTCTTTCGTCTCTTTGAACTGCAGAAGGAGGAAGAAGTATAGGAGGTAATGATGCCATCTTGTTGCCAGAGCCACATCTGCTTCCCACATTTAGCAGAGGAGATTAGTTTCTAATATAGTTTGTGACAAAGCGAAGCTAAACAAAAGCTGGGGAAATGGGTGGAACTGAACGAGACAGTGAGGCAGAGCTTCTACAATGAAGGGAACGCAGTTCTGAGCGGATATACCAAGGTACTGGAACCATTCTGTCATTTACAGCGCCCTTCCTTTAACCCATTTTGGGCGGGAACCCCTTTTGGTGTTAGCATTATGTTATGCTTTAGCTATTGAAAAATAGCAGATCTACAAGCTCGTAGGTCTGCTATTTTTTAAATCGTGAAAACGTGCAAATTTTTTAACATAATTATATTCTTTCACAGCGAACATTTTTAACTCAAATCCTTGCTTCTGGGGGGGTAGGGTCGGCGGCCAGAATACATCAAAAATGTTGGGGTCCTTGACATGAAATAGTTTGAAACGACTGACATAGAAACATAGCTTTTTCAGAAAACTGTCAGGATGTAGAAGACATTTTGTAGAATCTGATCACAGGTCAAAATGGGTTAATGTAATACGCACATCCAGAGAGATCGAGGGGAAGCACAGCTCCATGCACTGCCATTGTTTTTCATTGGGGGTGGGGGGGGGGGGGGGGGGGGGTTATAGCCTGAAATAGTTAACATCCTTATACTAGAAAAGAAAAGCTTTTCTCTGTCACTGGCGGTCCGCTGTGTGTCTCCATATCTCTGCTCCTCCTCCTCTTTCTATACAGTAAGGCTCTCCTCTCCGTCCGCAGATGTTGCCTCACCCCGTCCTGTTACTAAGATACCCGCACGAACAACTGCAAGTATGCGGCTAAGCTGGTGAGCAGCTCCAGCACGCGCACAGGCAGAACAGTTCACTGCACAATAGCCAACAAATAAGCGCTTTCATATTTGCTCCCCCCCCCCCCCCCCCCCCCCCCCTTTTGGGACGGTTTGGGGTGGGGGGAGGGTGGGAAGGACAGACAGGGGCTCCTGGGCAGCAGTAGGGAAACCCAGCCTATAATAAGGAACACTAGAGCGATTCTGTTGTGGCGATGAAGGGTTGTCAGTGTTCTTGTTCTTCTACCCTGTTCAAATCAAATTGCCCCGGGTGGAACTGCGATGAAGAAGATGCCTCTGGGTGGGGTAGGGGGGAGGTGGACGCTTTTCAGACAGGGCATTAGTCCGACATTCATCCGCATGTCGGACTAGCGTCTGCTCCCGTGCTTGCGGTTATGGTTAGGTTAGGAGATGAGGTGGGTTGTCATTTGTCGGACCAATGACTTGTCTGAACTACGTACTGCACAGCGGTAGGGTAGGGGGGTGGATGAAACTGACATTTACTGCAGCTTGTATTATTGCTGCTTACTGGAAAACCAAACTGTTCTTCGGACTCCATTTTACCGTAACCTTTCTCAAGCTGAAGAACAGGGGGGAAAAAAAGAAAAGAAAAAAGGAATGTTGCTATTAGAAGAAGTGTGCTTAATGCAGGTGCATGTTTAGCCCACGTGTTGCTGACATCCATTTGGGGCCTCCTTGCGTCGTGTCACAGCAGCGTAGAGGCACAGAGGAGCGCTGCAGCTATCCTGCGGGCCAGGTGTAAGAATATAAGCACAAAATGGTAGCGTGCTATTAGTCTTCCAGCTCTGCTGGCAGGTACTCTGTCTCAATAGACCCCACTGCAGTCAGACAGTGCAGCTCATATGCGCCAATGGAGACAAGTGTTGTGTGCTTCTGCAACACAAAACATGTGCTCCCCACGGTCCAAAACCCAATTCCACTTTACTGGCGGCTCGTGTCAAACTAAAAAAACTTCCATGGGTCAGAGCTGAAAAACTTTTTTAGTTTTAACCCATTTTGGGCGGGGAACCCCTGTTGGTGTTAGCATCATGTTATGCTTTAGCTGTTGAAAAATAGCAGATCTACAAGCTCATAGCGCGCCACCGAGTGGCGCGCTACGAGCTTGTAGGTCTGCTATTTTTGAAAAATCAAAGAACGACTGACATAGGAACATAGCTTTTTCAGAAAACTGTCAGGATGTAGAAGACCTTTTTAGAATCTGATCTCAGGTCAAAATGGATTAAAGCATATTTTATTACATTTATTTTTCATATCATATTTTTCTTTTACTTTTTTTTCTTTTGTGTGCACGGACGCCAGGGCCACGGGCCACGGGCCAGGGCCACGGGCCACGGACGCCAGGGCAAACGTCTGCGAACGCAATTAGCATAAATCTCATCTCCTCTCCTGGGCTCTGCAGGAGAGGTCTCACAGCATTCTATGACTTTCTTCCGCAATAATGCTTTTTTAATCAAAGATTGCAGAGTGTGTGCCCTCCCTTGATGAGTATTTGTGGGCAACATAACATATGATATTGCATTTTCTTTTTGATACTTACAGCTCTGCCGTAATCTATACCTTTTCAGACTCCATCATGGCCCGCAGCACTTACCTTATAGCCCCTTAGATAGAACTTTATGTAGACTCGGATAGCATTTTATACAGACTTATAGCATGGTTACGTAGACAGCACTAGAATTGCATTTTATGTAGTCATAGCACTTGATATAGTATATATATAGTATATATGTATAGTAGAGTATAGTATGTATAGTTTATATGTATAGTTTATTATATAGATATTCCACTGTTACGTTCTTAGCTTAGGCATGTTTCATGATAACTACTTTTTATGTATGTGATGTATGCCATGCTTTTTTGTTCTTGCTTATTGTAAGTCTCTCTGGATTAAGGGCCGATTCATACTCCTATTGTGACGAAATGATTTTGGCTCGTCAGAATTTTTTAGTAGCACCAAAGAGCCGACTTTAGGACGGTACCCGCCCCCCCGAACCTCAAATGACGTCACATTGTAGGCTCTACAGAGCCGAACCGACTTTTATTCTATGAAGCTAAATGCCTAAATTGTATCTTTTTCATCTCATAACAATTGCTCCGTTTGTCCCTGGTTCTGTTACCCACCCTCTTCCCTTTGTCCCTGGGCCTGTTACCCACCCTCGTCCCTGTTACCCACCCTCTACTCTTTGTCCCTGTCCCTGTTACCCACCCTCTTCCCGTCAGTAGAAACAACTGGCAGAAGCCAGATGTGGTGTCGGCCGCGTCCCACGATGCACAGCTGCCGCTCTGAGTCTTTATTAATGTGTTTCGGGAGCTCATCTGAGCGTTCCGATAATGGAACAATGCGAGCGAGGGGCCGCTCTGGCAATCGCTCATCTTCCGAGACGCTCCAATTGATCAGCAACTCAATTGCTAACTGTGGAAAATTGAATTTCTAGTCCTAACATTGTTCGTTAACCACGGTGCCGATGAGATGGCCATCCAGATTAATGATAATGGGAGGCTGGGATGGCTTCTGAGACGGCCTGTGAATTTGATTAGCTGCAGATGGCTATGGAGACGGAGAGCAGCCCGTCAGACTGCTATGGGGAAGTACTTAACCCATTTAGGCCTGAAAAAAATGTCTTCTAAATCCTGACAGTTTTCTAAAATAGCCTACATATGTTTCTAGGCCTATATCACTCAATATTTCATGTCAAGGACCCCAAAAATGATCTGTAATTGGCCTCCGACCCCCATCTGAAAATATGTTGTTCCAGGGACCCTCCAGAAGCAAAGATTGGAGTTAAAAACGTTCGTTCTGAAAAAATATATTCCAAATTTGAGGCACATTTTCACGATTTTTCAAAAATAGCAGACCTACAAGTTCATAGCGCGCCACTCGGTGGCGCGCTATGAGCTTGTAGATCTGCTATTTTGCAATAGCTAAATTATAACATAATGCTTCAAACACCAAAAGTGGTTCCCGCTCAAAATGGGTTAATGAAAACCCCACATGGAAGGTAATTGGGAAATGTTTGTCTGTCTGCCGCATCTCAACTTACTGTACGCGACCTATGCTATACATTTTAAGCCTATCGCTCTGTACTCCATCTCACCACATTCCCAGCTTTCACCAAGCATGCATGCACACATATTTTTCTCTCTTTCTTTGTATATCACTTGTCTTTGTCTGTGTTGTTCATTAAAGGAAGAAATCGACATTTGAAAAATGTGAAACCTCAGGCGGTAGTTAACCACACTAACACCCCGGCGAATAAGCACACGTCCGCTCACATACTGGGCTCTTAATACCGCTCATTACAGGCTATTCTCACTGGGAAATTAGTTTTTCTTTCAGTTTGGTTGATATCATTGCAATTTTATTCAGCAGCTTTCACCATCTTATTGGTGTGAAAGAGAGAGAAAGAGATAAAACAGGGTGGTGTGTGCGTGTGCGTATGTGTATGTGTGTGCACGTGTGTGTATGTGTGTGCACGTGTGTGCGTGTGTGTGTGCGTGGGCCTGTGGGATGTAGAACAGTGTACAGTGACTCATGCCGATGACAGTCTCATAATGTCTCAGTATGAGTCCTTGTCGATGCTCTTAGGACTGAGTGCTCTCCCACAGTGGCTGCTAGTCAAACACTCTGCTATAATTAAGACTGAATCTGACAAATGTATCAACAGTTTGTTGTTGATGGGGGGAAAAAGGTGTTAGTCATGTTACTGGTCCTAATACCCTATAGGCTAGATGGATGTGTGTGTGTGTGTTCTGAGGTGAGCTGACGGTATACACTGACACCACGCTAGACAGGAACGCCCAAAAACGTCACATCCGGTTTTAGCCTGGGGTAAGAATTTTCTATGGCTGCCAATGCAACTTGGTCCAATCCTTAATCACATACGGACAAACATCTATGCCGATGCTATCTAACTTGCGGAGGTAGCGTGCCTTGTCCACCAACATTTGGTGCCCAAAATGCGGAAGTGCAAACGCGCTCAACGTTAAAGCCCAGCTGCACAGGGTTTCCTCGCCATACTTCCACGGGTCCGCCTCCGTCCGCCTGCAGTCCCTCCTCTTACCGCTAGGGCCCAGTGCTTCAACGTTGAAAAGCCTCACTGGCCCCTTGAGCCTACTGCTGTAGGTGTCGTGTTCTGTCTGAAGTAGCCTATAGTCTAAAGAGTTGGATAACAGCTGTGGCTGATGGAATCATGGAATAAGTAAATGACAGAGGTGATGTTTGCAAGGTAATTGCAAAAAATAAAATAAAATAAAATAATTGCAAGGTAATTGCGTAATTATGACCAGTAAGAGTAAGGTTATTCCAGTCAGTTTTCACGGCAGGATCCATAATCAAGCGCCAGGGACCCAGGGACACACATAGCACACACATGTCTATGTGTGTACAGGTATGTCTACATCTACTGTACTGTCACACCCGAAATCATCGATACTTCCTCCTCCATTGAAATACATTATGAGTCACCCATGAATGTGAGGTCTAAAGTGCACACGATTTAATACGTTGGCAATGTAATTAATATGAAGATTTTAACAATTGGCTGCTATAGTGTGGGGTGTTATGAAACGATGCTGTTTATGTCGAACAAAGGACCAAGAAGAGAAGCCACCCTGAGGACTGCAGCACACACACACACACACACACACACACACACACACACACACACACACACACACACACACACACACACACACACACACACACACACAAAGGGCCCTATTAAGCAAGTGGAATCTAATTACATATAATTTTACAGTTTTTAAGACGTGGGGGCGGGTGCAATGTCATATTACAATTATGGGCCAGGTAAGAAGCGCTTTCGACACCCCGTGGTGTGAGCAAAACGGCCTTGAATTAGTCATGGGAGTGTTTAAGGGAGTTTTGAGGCTTACCCAATGAACATGTCCGTACTATTCTCTTTACGACACCAGCTGATGATGCGCCATTTTCGGCAAGTGGTATTACATTTCTGCAGACTGGCACCATAGACATGACATGACTTTGTCACATTTGGGTTAATTATTCATATTGCACTGCATGCTGTCACCTTTATGCCTCCAAAGAACAGATCCACAAGCTGTCACAGCCATGATGTGCATAGCTTGTAGGCCTATGTCTCTATTTTGTTAAGTAACTTGCAGTTTTCATTGGAAAGTCAATACAGCGGCGCAGCCATATGCTAAGGGAGGGAGATATACGCACATCGTCACTTAATTTGTTTCTGTTCTAAGCATGAAAAACAGCTATGAATTTGATTCATAAATGAATAACTAAGACTTTGAAATGGCACCTACCTATACCTTTCAGATCGGAATGGAACTGCGAGTAGATACGCAGCATTGGCTGGCAAATTGGCAATCCATGCGTAATGTTCCCAGAATCGTCTAACCCCCGAACATACAAGTTCGTTTGATATTGTTTAATTCGATAAAAATAGAACCATGTACCATACAGCGAATGAAAGCAAGATTCCTAAGGAATATGGGGATTTTTACATTTTAAAAAACGGTTGAGAAATGAGAGAACCATGAGTGTTTATAATATCAAATATTATAAGAATAATATGAAAGACAAACGGGCTGTGAAGAGCTCAGCTCACCATCCCGACAAGGAGGAAATATAGCCTATAGTGCATGCACGTATATGCACTGACTGTTGCACACACGCTCTTTATTTGTTTCTATTGAAAAACACCAGTAAAATAACGTTTATTTTATTTTATTTCATTCGAGTCACGACGAAGGAATGAGTTGAAATGCCATACGTGCGCCATGCGTATTGCTGCGGCCCCAATGTTATGGTCTTCGCTCGTAGCATATTATTGAAGAAGAATTGAGTCGGGTGTGATACAGCGTATGAAAGCAAACCTCCCAATGAGTATGGAGATGTTTTAATTTCTAAAAAAGGTTGAGAAATGAGCGATATATGACCCTTTATAATCTCAACGAGAAAGCCAGAAAACTCGCTGTTGCCATGTGTCATAGAAACAAGTAAATAGGTCTATAAACATACTCCCAAAAGAATCGCATATAACAGGGGTCTACAACCTATTTGAAATGAAGTGCCATGTTTTTATTTTCTAGATAGTGAGTCTGCCATATCAAGATTCCTTTTAATGACACCACATTAAAATTTCCAGCATATTTTGATTGTCCACAAATATAAAGTTCTTCCTTCTTTTTACATATTTTCTTGCACATTGTTAGAATGATCATTATAAATATATATCCCCCTGCAGTCAGAGTTCATTGTTTTAATGAATGAATGTGATGCATTGTGAGCTGGTAGATCTGCTATTTTCAAAAGTAATCTTTGAAAAAAGTGACAATAAGAATATTTTTGAAAAATGTTATTGAAACATTTAAAAACACAAATCTGTCATGGGGGTCACTGGCTTAGTTGGGCAAATGCATTAATCTGGGGGTCCTTGACATGGGAATGTCGCTGTGTGAGGATCACTGGTTTAAACAACATTAGGAGAAAAGCCCAAATAAGCACTTTAGAAACAAGAAAAGCAACCACAACTACCAATATTTACAAGCATCTTTGCAGAAAAAGAAGCCGCTTATAATAAACAGACATGGCAACACTCCAGCAGCACTCCAGAGCCGCTCAAGTGTAAAATGAAACAGTGCTTTTTGCTTTTAAGACGTGGTCAGACCCAGGCGGAATCGGTATGCGCTGAGTGTTTTTAGGTCAAGGGGCTTAATAGCAAATTAGCGCAAAGCGAAAATAATTAACATATGGACACTCCCCCAATGCTAAATTATGCAGGAACGTGGTATTCCATATGAGTGAGCGCTCACCACGGCTTCCATAATACGAAAAGGCGCAGAGCGAGGGCGAAATCTGTATTACCGCATGGGTTTTTCGTCTTGCTTAATAGGGCTCTAGGTCTCTTACATACAGTCATTAACCTTTCTCCAGCAGTGACAGCAGCATGCTTTATATTTCTTCTATTCTTTTTTTTCCCTCCACACACACGTCATTAATAGGCTGCCTTTCATACACTAATTCCCATTTCAAATGTTGCACTTTGTCAATTAGAAACAGATTTAGCCGAACAAAGAGGTGCTGCTATTGTGTTTACTTCTTAACCCATTTAGGCCCGACGTCGAAATTTTAAAAATGACTTTTTTTAAAATGTATTTTTTTCTGAAAAACCTCATGTTTTTTATATCAGTGGTTCTCAATATTTCATGTCAAGGACCCCAAAAATTATACGTAATATGCCGCCGACCCCCATCTGAAAATATGTTGTTCCAGGAACCCTCCAGAAGCAAAGATTTGAGAGGCACATTTTCACGATTTTTTAAAAATATCAGACCTACAAGCTCATAGCGCGCCACTCGGTGGCGCGCTATGAGCTTGTAGATCTGCTATTTTTCAATAGCTAAAGTATAACATAATGCTTAAAACACCAAAAGGGGTTCCTGCCCAAAATGGGTTAATGGTGTCAGCCTGCTCAATTGAATTTGAAACAAAACACCGTGTCAAAACCGTGTACCTCAAACACTAAACGTAAATACTTGTTTATTCAGTGTTTGTTTTTTGTTTCCCGTTTGATCCAAAAAATAAAAGCTGATGCCCTGCCTTAGTTTTTTTTTTTTTTTTTTACTTTCTTTTTTTTCCCAATTGGTATACCTAATTAACTTGTGCTTTTCAAGGAGGGATTTTAAATGGGCCAACGCGGAGGCATGCTTAAAGGAAGGACTTTAACACACTCCTCGTCCAACAAATTAACCTTGGCTGGCTCCCGTTGCCCTGAACGTAGCCAGGCTCCCAATCACTTTCAGCTCTGGAGGACTTTATTCACACGGTGAGCAAAGCTGCTTAACAAGAGTTGCACCCTGACATCCGACAGGCAGTCCAAGGCTGTTATCTCCAGCACCACAAATGTGCACATTATACATTCCCCAAAGCCGCCGGGGTGATGCACGGTGTTCCCTTCGGGAAGGGAACACTGTCATCACGGACAGACCACAGCTCACTTTGTCAATGTATACTGTAAGAAGAATGGACTCCTGGCATATAGAGCTATAAACGATAGAGGACCGAACCGGAGTACTAGCCCCAAGCTATTAATTTCAGTGGAAGTTGTTGCTCAGTGGCGTTTTGAAGCACCCGGAAGACTTCCCGGAAGTACAATTATAACTCAATGGCTCGAGCGAGCGGAAGTTTAGCCTAGCCTAGCCTAGCCTAGCCCCGGACCTCAATTTTGAGGCTTACGCACGTGACGTTCTAGAATGGTGGGTCACACAATGTGGCGTCCAGAGACCTCCAAAGGTCCTTGGTTGGGAGGGAGGGGGGGGGGGGGTCATTAGCTAAATGATTGATAGTCAGGCACCGAATGGACACTTACAGTATGGGTCTGTAACTACGAGATAACTCTTGGGCTGAAATTAACCCAATCTGTGCCAACCTCGACATATCTCGAGGTTAAAGGACCCCATATAGGACTCCCATGGTAGAAACAGCCTGGTGCACACGCGAGCACGCACGTGACCATTAGTAGTTTTTAGTGCTCAGAATGGGATAAAGTATGATGTTGGGAGCTTAATAAAACCTTAATTCGAGGTCGCCCTAACCATGATAATAGTCCGATCGGCAGTTCACCGCCGTGAGCGACCCCATTTGTCCGTACACGGACAAATGTGTCCGTGGCAAAGACTTGGTGTTGTTGTCTGTGGCAAAGACTTGGTGTTGTTGTCTGTGGCAAAGACTTGGTGTTGTTGTCCGTGGCAAAGACTTGGTGTTGTTGTCCGTGGCAAAGACTTGGTGTTGTTGTCCGTGGCAAAATCTTATATTTTCTGTTTTACACACCATTATAATGTTGTTATTTTGATCATTGTGCAGGAGGATGCTAAACGTAGTGGTGCCAGCTCACGGCAGAAACATCTAAAGAGTTAAGTCTTAACCCATTTTGACCTGAGATCAGATTCTAAAAATGTCTGTTTGAAAATGACAGTTATTTTTGAGTGGTGCAACCACTCCAACGAACAGCAATGTCCGTGTCCGTGTTTGTGTGTGACTATGTGACCAGTACCAATGAGTACCAAAAGTGGCGCTGTTGTGCCAGAAACGGAGAGAGAGAGATAGTGCTGCATGTTGCCTGCTAATGAGAGAGAGAGAGAGAGAGAGAGAGAGAGAGACACAGAGGGGGGGGTTTGCACCACTCGGTTCACACGGGTGTGATTTTTAAATAGCTAAAGCATAACATAATATTAACACCAAAAGGGGTACCCGCCCAAAATGTCTTAAAAAAGACAAAAGAGTGGCCGCACACACTGATAGCCAAAGTGCCAATTATTTACCAGGATGCAGAGTATGGAACCAACGTCTCGGCAGATGCAACTGCCTTCTTCAGGGTATTTGATCATAACACCTACTTACTGGATGTCAATCTCCAGGTTTTCTTCAGAATATGTACGGCAATTATGTATTATGTCACGCTGTGGCACATGACGGAGTCCAACTACACCAGTACTAGTTCTCATATGTTGTATTTGCACAGATTCCCTTTACACCACAACTATAGGCTCAGAGGAGGAGATACACAGACCCCTTTACACCACAACTATAGGCTCAGAGGAGGAGATACACAGACCCCCTTTACACCACAACTATAGGCTCAGAGGAGGAGATACACAGACCTCCTTTACACCACAACTATAGGCTCAGAGGAGGAGATACACAGACCTCCTTTACACCACAACTATAGGCTCAGAGGAGGAGATACACAGACCTCCTTTACACCACAACTATAGGCTCAGAGGAGGAGATACACAGACCCCCTTTACACCACAACTATAGGCTCAGAGGAGGAGATACACAGACCTCCTTTACACCACAACTATAGGCTCAGAGGAGGAGATACACAGACCCCCTTTACACCACAACTATAGGCTCAGAGGAGGAGATACACAGACCCCCTTTACACCACAACTATAGGCTCAGAGGAGGAGATACACAGACCCCCTTTACACCACAACTATAGGCTCAGAGGAGGAGATACACAGACCCCCTTTACACCACAACTATAGGCTCAGAGGAGGAGATACACAGACCCCCTTTACACCACAACTATAGGCTCAGAGGAGGAGATACACAGACCTCCTTTACACCACAACTATAGGCTCAGAGGAGGAGATACACAGATTCCCTTTACACCACAACTATAGGCTCAGAAGAGGAGATACACAGATTCCCTTTACACCACAACTATAGGCTCAGAGGAGGAGATACACAGACCCCCTTTACACCACAACTATAGGCTCAGAGGAGGAGATACACAGACCCCCTTTACACCACAACTATAGGCTCAGAGGAGGAGATACACAGACCCCTTTACACCACAACTATAGGCTCAGAGGAGGAGATACACAGACCCCCTTTACACCACAACTATAGGCTCAGAGGAGGAGATACACAGACCCCCTTTACACCACAACTATAGGCTCAGAGGAGGAGATACACAGATTCCCTTTACACCACAACTATAGGCTCAGAGGAGGAGATACACAGATTCCCTTTACACCACAACTATAGGCTCAGAGGAGGAGATACACAGACCCCCTTTACACCACAACTATAGGCTCAGAGGAGATACACAGACCCCCTTTACACCACCACTATAGGCTCAGAGGAGGAGATACACAGACCCCCTTTACACCACAACTATAGGCTCAGAGGAGGAGATACACAGACCCCCTTTACACCACAACTATAGGCTCAGAGGAGGAGATACACAGACCCCTTTACACCACAACTATAGGCTCAGAGGAGATACACAGACCCCCTTTACACCACAACTATAGGCTCAGAGGAGGAGATACACAGACCCCCTTTACACCACAACTATAGGCTCAGAGGAGGAGATACACAGACCCCCTTTACACCACAACTATAGGCTCAGAGGAGGAGATACACAGACCCCCTTTACACCACAACTATAGGCTCAGAGGAGGAGATACACAGACCCCCTTTACACCACAACTATAGGCTCAGAGGAGATACACAGACCCCCTTTACACCACAACTATAGGCTCAGAGGAGGAGATACACAGACCCCCTTTACACCACAACTATAGGCTCAGAGGAGATACACAGACCCCCTTTACACCACCACTATAGGCTCAGAGGAGGAGATACACAGACCCCCTTTACACCACCACTATAGGCTCAGAGGAGGAGATACACAGACCTCCTTTACACCACAACTATAGGCTCAGAGGAGATACACAGACCCCCTTTACACCACAACTATAGGCTCAGAGGAGGAGATACACAGACCCCCTTTACACCACAACTATAGGCTCAGAGGAGGAGATACACAGACCCCTTTACACCACAACTATAGGCTCAGAGGAGGAGATACACAGACCCCCTTTACACCACAACTATAGGCTCAGAGGAGGAGATACACAGACCCCCTTTACACCACAACTATAGGCTCAGAGGAGGAGATACACAGACCCCCTTTACACCACAACTATAGGCTCAGAGGAGATACACAGACCCCCTTTACACCACAACTATAGGCTCAGAGGAGGAGATACACAGACCCCCTTTACACCACAACTATAGGCTCAGAGGAGGAGATACACAGACCCCTTTACACCACAACTATAGGCTCAGAGGAGGAGATACACAGACCCCCTTTACACCACAACTATAGGCTCAGAGGAGGAGATACACAGACCCCCTTTACACCACAACTATAGGCTCAGAGGAGATACACAGACCCCCTTTACACCACAACTATAGGCTCAGAGGAGATACACAGACCCCCTTTACACCACAACTATAGGCTCAGAGGAGATACACAGACCCCCTTTACACCACAACTATAGGCTCAGAGGAGGAGATACACAGACCCCCTTTACACCACAACTATAGGCTCAGAGGAGATACACAGACCCCCTTTACACCACCACTATAGGCTCAGAGGAGATACACAGACCCCTTTACACCACAACTATAGGCTCAGAGGAGGAGATACACAGATTCCCTTTACACCACAACTATAGGCTCAGAGGAGGAGATACACAGACCCCCTTTACACCACAACTATAGGCTCAGAGGAGGAGATACACAGACCCCCTTTACACCACCACTATAGGCTCAGAGGAGGAGATACACAGACCCCTTTACACCACAACTATAGGCTCAGAGGAGGAGATACACAGACCCCCTTTACACCACAACTATAGGCTCAGAGGAGGAGATACACAGACCCCCTTTACACCACAACTATAGGCTCAGAGGAGGAGATACACAGACCCCCTTTACACCACAACTATAGGCTCAGAGGAGGAGATACACAGACCCCCTTTACACCACAACTATAGGCTCAGAGGAGGAGATACACAGACCTCCTTTACACCACAACTATAGGCTCAGAGGAGGAGATACACAGACCCCCTTTACACCACAACTATAGGCTCAGAGGAGATACACAGACCCCCTTTACACCACAACTATAGGCTCAGAGGAGATACACAGACCCCCTTTACACCACAACTATAGGCTCAGAGGAGATACACAGACCCCTTTACACCACAACTATAGGCTCAGAGGAGATACACAGACCCCCTTTACACCACAACTATAGGCTCAGAGGAGATACACAGACCCCTTTACACCACAACTATAGGCTCAGAGGAGATACACAGACCTCCTTTACACCACAACTATAGGCTCAGAGGAGATACACAGACCCCCTTTACACCACAACTATAGGCTCAGAGGAGATACACAGACCCCTTTACACCACAACTATAGGCTCAGAGGAGGAGATACACAGACCCCCTTTACACCACAACTATAGGCTCAGAGGAGGAGATACACAGATTCCCTTTACACCACAACTATAGGCTCAGAGGAGGAGATACACAGACCTCCTTTACACCACAACTATAGGCTCAGAGGAGGAGATACACAGACCCCCTTTACACCACAACTATAGGCTCAGAGGAGGAGATACACAGACCCCCTTTACACCACAACTATAGGCTCAGAGGAGATACACAGACCCCTTTACACCACAACTATAGGCTCAGAGGAGGAGATACACAGCTTCCCTTTACACCACAACTATAGGCTCAGAGGAGATACACAGCTTCCCTTTACACCACAACTATAGGCTCAGAGGAGGAGATACACAGACCCCCTTTACACCACAACTATAGGCTCAGAGGAGGAGATACACAGACCCCCTTTACACCACAACTATAGGCTCAGAGGAGGAGATACACAGACCCCCTTTACACCACCACTATAGGCTCAGAGGAGGAGATACACAGACCCCCTTTACACCACAACTATAGGCTCAGAGGAGATACACAGACCCCCTTTACACCACAACTATAGGCTCAGAGGAGGAGATACACAGACCCCCTTTACACCACAACTATAGGCTCAGAGGAGGAGATACACAGACCTCCTTTACACCACAACTATAGGCTCAGAGGAGGAGATACACAGACCCCTTTACACCACAACTATAGGCTCAGAGGAGGAGATACACAGACCCCCTTTACACCACAACTATAGGCTCAGAGGAGGAGATACACAGACCCCCTCTACACCACAACTATAGGCTCAGAGGAGATACACAGACCCCCTTTACACCACAACTATAGGCTCAGAGGAGATACACAGACCCCCTTTACACCACAACTATAGGCTCAGAGGAGATACACAGACCCCTTTACACCACAACTATAGGCTCAGAGGAGATACACAGACCCCCTTTACACCACAACTATAGGCTCAGAGGAGATACACAGACCCCTTTACACCACAACTATAGGCTCAGAGGAGATACACAGACCCCCTTTACACCACAACTATAGGCTCAGAGGAGATACACAGACCCCCTTTACACCACAACTATAGGCTCAGAGGAGGAGATACACAGACCCCCTTTACACCACAACTATAGGCTCAGAGGAGGAGATACACAGACCCCCTTTACACCACAACTATAGGCTCAGAGGAGGAGATACACAGACCTCCTTTACACCACAACTATAGGCTCAGAGGAGGAGATACACAGACCCCCTTTACACCACAACTATAGGCTCAGAGGAGGAGATACACAGACCCCCTTTACACCACAACTATAGGCTCAGAGGAGATACACAGACCCCCTTTACACCTCAACTATAGGCTCAGAGGAGATACACAGATTCCCTTTACACCACAACTATAGGCTCAGAGGAGATACACAGACCCCCTTTACACCACCACTATAGGCTCAGAGGAGATACACAGATTCCCTTTACACCTCAACTATAGGCTCAGAGGAGATACACAGATTCCCTTTACACCACAACTATAGGCTCAGAGGAGGAGATACACAGATTCCCTTTACACCACAACTATAGGCTCAGAGGAGGAGATACACAGACCCCTTTACACCACAACTATAGGCTCAGAGGAGGAGATACACAGACCCCCTCTACACCACAACTATAGGCTCAGAGGAGGAGATACACAGACCCCTTTACACCACAACTATAGGCTCAGAGGAGATACACAGACCCCTTTACACCACAACTATAGGCTCAGAGGAGGAGATACACAGACCCCCTTTACACCACAACTATAGGCTCAGAGGAGGAGATACACAGACCCCCTTTACATCACAACTATAGGCTCAGAGAAGGAGATACACAGACCCCCTTTACACCACAACTATAGGCTCAGAGGAGATACACAGACCCCCTTTACACCACAACTATAGGCTCAGAGGAGGAGATACACAGCTTCCCTTTACACCACAACTATAGGCTCAGAGGAGGAGATACACAGACCCCCTTTACACCACAACTATAGGCTCAGAGGAGATACACAGACCCCCTCTACACCACAACTATAGGCTCAGAGGAGATACACAGACCCCCTTTACACCACAACTATAGGCTCAGAGGAGATACACAGACCCCCTTTACACCACAACTATAGGCTCAGAGGAGATACACAGACCCCCTTTACACCACAACTATAGGCTCAGAGGAGATACACAGACCCCTTTACACCACAACTATAGGCTCAGAGGAGGAGATACGGTGGCTCAGGGGTAGAGTAGCTGGATGCTAACCGCAAGGTTGCCAGCTCGAACCCGGGCTCCCCCAGAGTTAGTGTCGAAGTGTCCTTGAGCAAGACACTGAACCCCTAATTGCTCCTGATGTGCTGGTTGGTGCCTTGCATGGTTTCTGCCGCCATCGGTGTATGAATGTGTGTGTGAATGGGTGAATGTAATGCACATCTATGTAAAGCGCCTTGGATAAAGGCGCTATATAAATGCACCATTTATACACATTCATCTCAGGATGTTTGGTATAGTATCAGGGGGGGGTCTCCGAGTCACTCTGCACCCCCTCCACAACCCCCCCCCCCCACCCCACAGTGTGTATTTGCGTCGTCAGCACACAAACATTAACACACACAACCACGCACGCACCACGCACGCACAACTCATCTACACACTTATTTTGGTCCTCAGAGGTGCTGACGGCAGCCTTGTCTCTGTCCATTAAATTGGCGTGGGTGGGGGGGGGGGCTCATATCCTTGAAAATACGGGTGTTGACTTTGAGGGGTACATACATTACACGGAATCAGCAACAGGGATTTGAAGTTCCTCTCTCTTCTAATCACCAAGGTGTAATTAAACAAGACAATTAATCTCCGAGCCGAGAACCCGACGTCTTGTAATAATCAGAGGTCAGAGAGAGCGTCGGAGCCTCCGCGGGTTGTTGAGCTTTGTTTATCTCTGCTGCGGCGGCCTCAAGGTCACGCGGCGGCTCTTCCAGGTGCTTTAACGATGCCGCAACCAAAGGGTTAAGGGCTTTAAAGGGGTCAGCCAATCAGTATCGGGGTGGCCTGACGCAACTTGTAATATATTCAGACACACACACGATGATTTCGGGTGTGACAGTACAGTACAGTACAGTACAGTACAGTACAGTACAGTAGATGTAGTATCAGCAGTTCTGCCTGATTTATACTTGGTTGTGCACAAAGGGTTGTGTCGCACAATGAGAATACATTTTACAATTTAGGCATTTAGCAGACGCTTAACCCAAAGCGATTTACAGTAAGCAAGAACAACACATTGTAATACGTCAAATACATAGAAACACGTCCCACTGGGAGGAGACCCCGGGGCAGACCAAGGCGCAGTTGGAGGAAACACATCGACTCACTGGCCTTGGAACGTCTCGGAATCCCCCAGGAGGAAGTCACTAATGTTGCTCTGGAGAGGGACGTCTGGAGCACTCTGGTGGAGCTGTTGCCCCCGTGACCCGACTACGGATAAGCGGTTGAAGATGGATGGATGGATGGACATAGAAATAGTCATCAAGGATCATAAGCAATCTAATAACCTAACATCCATCTAACGGTAGAATATCTGTGAGCTCATCCCCGGCTATGTCCTATGATGAGCTTGTAGATCTGCTATTTTCGGTGCACGGCACTGCCAGGCAATCAAGTATAGTTTGCTCTAGTTTGACATCAATCACTTGAAAATGAACAGCTGACCTACAGTGAGGGCAAACAAAAATTTAAAAGAAAGAAATGCTGCACAACTTTTGACAGTTGCACAATACCGATCAGCTCGAGTGACAAAAGAAAATATGCTTGAGAGAGACTGAGACTGAATTTTACCTGCGGTTTACAGCGTGAGACCATATGTTCTCTGCACACTTCTTTGCACACATTTAATTTTCCCTTCTGCTTCTAAACGACGACGAAGTCGACATGGGAAGAGTGGCTGGCTGCCGGTTTGGCAATCGTTAGCGTTGTGGAAGCACGTAGTTCACACCACACGTCAATTTAATGAGATTGTTAGAAATGGAATGTCTGAGTGTGTGTGCACTGTGACGTCAATGCCGTTTGAAATCTGACACGGATCATGTCGTCAAGGTGTTTCTATCCTGATGGACAAGCGTTAGTTCTGACAGACCATCCAACAGCTAGTTGGATATCCAACGTTTGTTCTGACAGGTCCAGCCAACAGCTCCCTTCCTAGCAGGCCAGTGTTGTCTTTGACAGCAAAAATGTTGATTTGTAGTTTTAGTCATAGTCTCTTCAATAGTTTGCATTTAGTTTCAGTCACATTTTTGTCACCTGGAATGTTTTTAGTGTTAGTCTAGTAGTAGTCGACTAAATATCATAAGATTTTAGTTGACTAAATCTACAGTTGATTTAGTCGACTAAAATGTATTTTGGTGGGCCTTGATGCCGTCGTAATGACTGATTTTACACTTGCTGAAAATAGCCGATCTACAAGCTCACAACGCGTCTTCTATTTTCAGCATGCAACCAAGTGTAAAATGACTTATACTGGATCTCTTGTCCACTAACATTTTAGTCTAGTTTTTATTTGTTGACGAAATTGTCAGTATATTTAGTCTTTGTTTTAGTCATCATAGCTTAGTTTTCGTCAGTGAAAAAAGGTAGTCGATGAACATTTTTCGTCTTAATCAACACTGATGCAGGCTGCTGCTTAACTCTTTTGACGCCCGTACCCATAGGGGGCGATATAGGTGCAGAGTGCCAGCTAAATGTGCAACGTGAGCAGAGGAGAAGAGCTCTTGTTGTTCTGTCTGAAACCGAAAGTACTCATAGTTACCCTCTGGTCTACTGAGGCTCACAGAGGCCTACTAGCGATGCGATCATTGTTTTGTTTAGCGCGGAGCTCGACTTAGTGTTTTATTAGGCTCCGATCATGGTAGTTCATCCCACTATGAGCCATAATGTCACTACAGTAATAATAAGGTAAATTATATATTTTTTAAACTCTGGATTATGGCTAATTTATCATATCTCAGGAAGTCAGGATCCCGTCCCTGGCTACCTGTGCATTATTAAATTAATCTCGGGCATGGCTTCCAAAGAGCTAATAAAAAAACCCAAATCGTGATAAATACAGCTGCTCTTCTATTGTCCTCACTGCTGACAACTGGGCGGGCAGTACGGTGTTGTGGGAATAATAAACCTCTTGCAGAAAAACAAAACCGAGTGATTCAAAATCCTTGTTGGGGGGGGGGGTGGGGGGGGTTGAGATTTAGCGAGCTGCATATGAATGCTGGCCTTGTGAGTGATATGTTTTGCTGTCAACCTGGAGAGACTCATTTATTGACTAACGATTAAGAAACTCGGGGCCTCCTGGCAATTTCCCGGTGGCAAAGATAGGTGACACAATTAAAATGCAAACCTCATTCGGTTCCTTCGTCTCATCCAATTCCACCTTCCACTGTATTAGTTCTACATGGCCCGTTTACATGAAAGCACTCGCTGTCTTTGTTAATCCATTTTTACCTGAGATCAGATTCTAAAAATGTCTTCTACATCCTGACAGTTTTCTGAAAAAGCTGTGTTTCTGTCAGTCGTTCTTCGATTTTTCAAAAATCGAGTGGCGCGCTACGAGCTTGTAGGTCTGCTATTTTTCAATAGCTAAAGCATAACATAATGCTAACACCAAAAGGGGTTCCCGCCCAAAATGGGTTAATGCACGCTCCCTGTCAAAACGTAGGCTCCTCTGCCTGTTGGGTACACGGTTGTAGTGTTGATTTTAGTTTTAGTCATAGTCTCTTGAATAGTTTTCATTAACGACCGAGCTACACTAGGCTTTTCGCGCACGTTTACGGTTTACGCGCACACGCGAGCCCCGCATACGCGCACTTAAAATAGGACTGGACCTATCTATGTATAAGTGCATGTGCGCGCGCTTGTGTGTGTGCGTATACGCGTAAAAAACGTGGTGTAGCTCGGTCGTTAGTTTTAGTTACCTGGAATGTTTTAGAGTTAGTCTAGTTTTAGTCGACTAAATATCTTAAGATTTTAGTCAACTAAATCTACAGTTGCTTTAGTGGACTTGCTGCAAATAGCCGATCTACAAGCTCACAACGCATCGCAGCGCAACGCTATTTTCCAAAAATCTCCAGAAATGGAAACGTGGAATGCGTGTGTCGACTTGGGAAGTCGGTGGGGCGAACGGTTTTCGAGTTACGTGGATTACAGACGTACACACGTACGTACACACAGAGACTTGGTGCATTTATAGATAAGATTTTTTGTGAAAATACAGTTGCTCTTTTAGTCACATCATCATCATCATCATCTCCACTGCAAGAAACAAAGATGTTATCCCCATAACCTGTTTTCTTCGAGAGGGCTTTCCACCTCATAGACCCAACAAGCTGCCAAAAATAAGTTCATGCTGCATTTTTTTTCCACAGTTCCCTCCAACAGCACAAAAGTTCAGCAAGGCTATACAAAGTCACTGAGCTCTGCTTGCTGCTGTGTGTCTGACTTGCGAACCCACCAACCGCACTTCCGATAAATACTAGCATTATTACTGAGTGTCAGAATGTGTGTGGGGTCACTGTCACTCTCCGAGTTAGAATAACACTAGTATTTTACTGTGTGGTCAGTGATGGATTAATACCAGGTGCCACATGGAACAAGGATGCTTTTTGTCCACTGTTGGCACCCATAGTTGTTACTGTAGTGAATATTCTCCACTTGTAACAACAGGCCCAGAACTAGTAGTACATTTTTCCATTTCCAGAACAAGCCCTGAACACATTTTGACCTGTAACATTTCTGCACAAATTCATAATCCCCTGATGATAGAATTGTTCTTTGCTGCATTTTATTTTTTACATTTTTCGTCTTGCTTCACATGTTGCCAAATCCCTTGTTCTTGGATTTCATCCAAGGAAGACATTCTTGAGATCTTGTCTGACACGAAATTGAGCTCTTGTCTTTTCTGCCTCTTATGATCTCTGCGTTTTCAAAAGTGTAATTTGCGCTGTACTGTTTGGACTGGACACTAAACCAGTGTTTTCAAGGATCCCTATTCTGAGATGATGGCAAGACTTACTCAAATACCCACTCTCTAAGGACATCTAAGGACACATTACCATGCAATGCAGATCAACAGGGTCTGAAGCCCTTAACTCTGAATACTGCAAGCAAAGCAGTTTCATAATAATACTGTTCTGTACACTCACAGTCACATTTAGCAGGACACAATCTTAAAGTGAACACATTTGTTTGCCCTGGATGCAGTTCTCCTCTCTCCTTCCGGCGGGCTGGCCTAGATGCTGTCTGTGGCCAGATACTCTCTTGGCCTTAATGTCTGGTCAGTAGGGAGTTCTGCAGGCTTCCTTCAGGTGAGACTCTGTAAAGTCCTCAGGTTTAAGGCTTACTTACTGGGGCTTTTTCTTGCGTTTTTGGCCCACCTCCCCATCAACCCAAAATAGACTCCGTAATTCATCCCGGCCAATCCGGCAAGAATGTAAATAAAAGAACAAAAGTTGCTTGTTCTACACATATCAGAGAGAGGGCCTCCCTGGGAACGGAGCCTGGCGTAAAGCTGATCCTGCAGCGAGCTTGACCCCATGGTCATTTCTCTACGCTCCATTTTCCACGGCAACGGCACAGGGCCGAGCGCCATGGCGGCCACGACGCCTTTATCTCTACATTGGCAGACACAGGGTCTCCACATACTGTATATAGTCTGGAGATCTGCCGGTTGGAGCTCTGTCATCTGCACTGGCCATCTCTCTCTTCCTTCGTTGCCTCTCCAAACTAATTGACTTTAACTCATTGGGACCTGAGAACAGATTCTACAATGGCAGCAAAAGTGTAGCTAACCTTTATCCAGCCGTTCCAGTGATTATCCATCATGTTCACAGTCCGTTGAGCAGCCCCCCCCCCCCCCCCCCCCCCCCCCCAGACCGCCGCTGTAAGCATCAGCTCTCATTAGCATTAGCTCGCGCCGCTGTTTACCTTTTAGCCGGAAACGTTTACATGTCGGGGAGTGATGCGAGACAAAGTTACACAAATGACATCGGAACTTTGGATGGATGGCGATCACCATGGACAGCGCTCGTATTTCCAGATTTATAAGACGTTGGAAATCCTACTAAGTTTTGAACAGAAGTCTATGGGGCCGTGTGGAAGATCCCACAGCTGGGGGGTGACGGAGGCGTTGCTTAGCAACCGGACCAATGTTACAAGCTGATTCTCAGCATAAATCCGCTTCATAATATGGTGTAAAGGGGGGGGGGAGAACATGTTCGTACATGTTCGTACCTAGTGCATAACGTCCCATAGCTGGGGGGTACAAACATGTTCTTAGCAGAGAGAGAATTAAAAGCTATAAGGTGACACGGATGCGTCCTCAGGTCGAAATGGGTTAATTTGTCTTTTCCTGCCCTCCTGCAGTGCGGTGTATCTTTTGAATCCGTCGGTTGGAGCGAGCGTCGATTAAAAAAGGCATCACCCAATAAACTTTGTGAGCGACTGATGTTAATTAATATCTGAGGTTTATGGCGCATGGTACAGGTCCCCGGCATGGCCCTTAGCACTTGATAACCATTTAGCCATGCGGCGTGAGCGCCATTTTGGAGGCTGAGAGAGAGACTAATGAAGCTTGTCGCCTAAAATGAAGCCAGACTGTGAAATGGCCTCATCATCAGGTGCATTGTCTTAACCCATTTTGGGCAGGAACCCCTTTTGGTGTTAGCATTATGTTATGCTTTAGCTATTGAAAAATAGCAGATCTACAAGCTCATAGCGCGCCACTGAGTGGCGCGCTACGAGCTTGTAGGTCTGCTATTTTTGAAACATCGTGAAAATGTGCCTCAAATTTGGAATATATTTTTAACGTTTTTAACTCAAATCTTTGCTTCTGGGGAGGTCCCTGGAACAACATATTTTCAGATGGGGGTCTCGGAGGCCAATTACAGATCATTTTTGGGGTCCTTGACATGAAATATTGAGTGATATAGGCCTAGAAACATAGGTATTTCAGAAAACTGTCAGGATTTAGAAGACATTTTTTTCAGGCCTAAATGGCTTAACACAATCAGTCTCAGTTCTCTCGCTCTTTGAATGCCACTGAGACGACACAAAATGAATACTGAAAGCCTCTGTAAACAATCCCCCAATCTAATTTCCCATAACAAATGTTGATCTAAAAATCTGTTTTGGTCCGAGGAGTTATTATTACATTCCTTTCAAAATGCAACCAGTTATACCGTGTTCTGAAAAGTGAATTTGAACTTTATTGAGAGGATGGCCCCTAGAGATGCAGCATCTCGTTTTAGAGGGGGTTCTATACATACAACATACAACATTACAGCAGTGCAGGTACACAGTACTAAAGACACAACATAACATACAGTACAAATACACAGGACATACACATACAGGTACAGTTAGCTGTTCTGAAAAGGGCTTTATCTTTTACCCATTTGAGCCCTATTTTATACTTTTTGAGTGGTGCAACCACTCCAAGGAACAGCAATGTCTGTGACGTACACCTATGTTTGTGACTTTGTGACTGTTTGTGTGTGTGTGACTCATGTGTGACTCATGAGTACCAGTAGGGGCGCTGTTGTGCCAGAAACAGAGAGAGAGAGATAGTGCTGCACAGTTGCCTGCTAATGAGAGAGAGGGGGGGGGGGGGGGGGGGAATTGCACCACATTTTTTAGTTTTTATACAATTGCTGTTGTATAAACAGCAGAATTAAGCTCTGAGCTTTTGAAAGGTGTCCGGTTGAAATTGGTTCATTTCAATTAAAAACAAAGTTTTCAATATTTTTTCCATTTAATGTGATGTCTCTTCAATTTGATTATGTTCATTGAATGTATTGAATGTAGAATAGATATTTAGAGTAGAGAACAAAAACAAGAGGGGATCTAGTAAAGAGCCCTTGAGAATCCAGTCAACTCAGGTCCAGGATAGGGTTTAAAGTGGTTAAATGCACTTTACTGTGACCAGTTTTTTTTAATATAATCTGATTACTAAATACAAGGATTACATTTAGACTTCTCACTGCCCCGACAATGAATTTATTGTGCATTGATGCTTGAGAAGGCTTAATTGAGAAGACATTCTAGTTTTGAGTGCTTCTATCTACTTTATAAATAACTCACTGGCCGTCCACCAACTTATGTGATGCACTTGACTAAAGACTGACCGAGGCATTAGTCACAAAGGGTCTGTTTTTAGCTGCAGCCTGAAAACATCATTTTTCATTTCCCGTTAGTCCCGTGAACAACCTTGGCAACTCCAACGCTGTCTGACTCGCACTCCTCAATCACAAGAAAAGATAGTGGCAACTAGTACGTAGCACGTGCCATCACACCTGGGTGATCATCCCTTCGTGTCCTGGCTGGTCCAGTGTTCCATCACACCTGGGTGATCATCCCTTCGTGTCCTGGCTGGTCCAGTGTGCCATCACACCTGGGTGATCATCCCTTCGTGTCCTGGCTGGTCCAGTGTGCCATCACACCTGGATGATCATCCCTTCGTGTCCTGGCTGGTCCAGTGTTCCATCACACCTGGATGATCATCCCTTCGTGTCCTGGCTGGTCATCCCTTCGTGTCCTGGCTGGTCATCCCTTCGTGTCCTGGCTGGTCATCCCTTCGTGTCCTGGCTGGTCCAGGGTTTTCAGCAGATAACCACTGTTAACACTGTTGATTCTGGCAGCACATTTTTGATTGTAGTTTAGTCGTGGTCTTTTGAATAAAATGTAATTTAGTTTTAGTCATATTTTAGTCATTTGAAATGCCTTAGGGTTAGTCCAGTTTTAGTCGACTAAATGTCATGCGACTTTAGTCGACTAAATCTGCAGTCGTTTGTTGTCGACAACAATGCAGTTGTGCAGGCCTCGATGCCGTCGTAATGGCTGATTTTACGCTTGCTTAAAATTGTCGATCTACAAGCTCACAGCAAGTCCTAGCGCGACACGTTGTGTAGATCTGCTATTTTCAGCATGCAAACAAGTGTGAAATGACTTGTGTCTTTTACTCATACTGGATCTCTTGTCCACTAGTCCCTTCCTAACATTTTAGTCTAGTTTTTATTTGTTGACAAAAATGTCAATATATTTAGTCTCATAGTTTATTCATCATAGCTTAGTTCTCATTTAGTTTCCATTGACTCTTCTCCCTTCTCCCTTCTGGCTTCAAAACTGTGGAATGCACTTCCCATTGCAGTCAGAACTGCAGCATCACTCCCAATACATACAATCTTCCGCCGTAGTCTGAAAACCCACCTTTTCAGACTCCATCATGGCCCATAGCACTTACCCTACCCCCTTAGACAGCATCTTTGTAGACTTAGATAGCATTTGATACAGACTTATAGCATGTTATGTAGACAGCACTATAATTGCATTGTATGTAGTCATAGCACGTCATAGTACATATGTATAGCATAGTATAGTTTATATGTATAGTTTAATTATATAGATATTCCACTGTTACGTTCTTAGTTTACGCACATTTCATGATAAATGCTTTTTATATATGTGATGTATTCCCATGCTTTTTTGTTCTTGCTTAATGTAAATCGCTCTGGATTAAGAGCGTCTGCTAAATGCCTAAATTGTATTGTAAATTGTAATTGAGTTTTCGTCAGTGAAAAAAGGTAGTCAAAGAACATTTTTCGTCATAGTTTTAGTAAATCAACACTCACATCTTGGGCCACCATGCCCTTCTACCCTATATCCCTGTTATGATGCGAGCTTGTCAAGTCAAGTCACCTTTATTTTTATAGCACAATTTAAAAAAAGTTGTATTGTGCTTTTAATTTATACCTTTTCTAGTCTGTTCTACTTTATTTGTATACATTTATGAGACATCTTCATGTGAATACCTACAAAAAATCAATAACAATATTATTAAAATAAATAAATAAATCAAATAAACTAAAAATATAATTGACATAAGAAAGTATATAATTCCTGTGCACTTCAGAAGGTCTACCCAAATGAAAATAAACTGGAGCACTCTAGCACTCCACTGGTCCGCACGTTCCTTGTTGTTTGGCAGGAGGGACTGACTATATTGAGTTTTCTAAATCACTTCATTTGTTGACTGCTACAGAATAATGGTTTTGTTTTACAATTTTAAATGAGTTGATATGGGAATATTATGCACCTCATTATTCACAATGTGAAGATGAGACCATATAGCACCTTTTGGCAGCAGCTCCAGTTTTATTATGCATTTTTAATGCAACACAAAGTGAGCTGAATATAGACATAGAAGGAAAACATTGCACACACACACACACACACACACACACACTGTGATGCATGTACAGTTTGTGTTGCCTATTTTTATTCATTTTGTCACCAACCACAATACCTTAGTTAAGCCCCTTTCCTGGGTCCATATTTTGGAAGAAGGACAAAAGAAAATCCCTACCACATTTCATTATGTGACATGAATTGAACATGTTATCCGGAAAAGTAATTTTCACAGGCCTGTAAGGAAGCAATCTTTAACTTTTTATTAGGTGACACAAGGTTGTGATTGTGGTTTATTTTGTGTGTGTGTGTGTGTGTGTGTGTGTGTGTGTGTGTGTGTGTGTGTGTGTGTGTGTGTGTGTGTGTGTGTGTGTGTGTGTGTGTGTGTGTGTGTGTGTGTGTGTGTGTGTGTGTGTGTGTGTGTGTGTGTGTGTGTGTGCTGTATGTGTGTGACTGTGCGTGTGTGTGTGTATGTCTTTGTTTGTGTTGCCACCTTCCATGTCTATTCTCAACCTGTAACATCTGCTGTCATTCTCTCACCCAAACTGAGTGTGTCCTCACTTGCATATTTCACTTGCACGCACGGACGGACGGACGCACGCGCACAGGTAGCTCCTCAGTCTTTCTCCTTGCCAAGTAGAGTCAGGAAGGGATTCTGCACACATGGTTACCGCTGTACACTGTCAGTGCATTAGTAAGAGTTCCAGCTCTCAGTCTCATCCTGTGTCTCTCATTGTGTTTTGGGGCTTGGGTTTTTCTGTGCACCACTAAAACCAACCTGAGAGTGTAAATGGTTTTTTACTGTGTACCAGGTTGAGACATGTTGCAAGCAGAACACTCCATTGTTGTTCTGTTGTTGAAACCAAGGCTCCATGCATCAATGTTGCGTTATTGCGTATGACCATAAATGTCCATAAACCATGCGTATTGTTTATAAGCAAATGTGGATATTTATCATGTTGTACTTGTGCCTCAATTTAAAGTCCTCAGTCTTTCCCATAACCCCTTGTTTGGTTTAAATCCTTATAAAACAATTAACTCTGTTCAATACATACAGGATCTATGATCCCTTTCACATAATCACCGTTAATAAATAATCAAAACAAACAACAAACGCACCGTGATGAAATAAATCCAGTCTCTTGCTCTCTGATCAATTCATATCTCAACACATGTTCTGCCTAAAACGACATTGGATGAGTTTTATTAAAAGTCCCAGATCGCCTAGGATGACATTGAACAAGCCTATTAGTTTATAATACATCCAGCATCGCTAGTATTACTTTTTACCAGTCTCCGTCGCCTGGCAACACTTTGCTTTCGTTTTAGGAGCTCAATAAAACACCCCTGCGACATTGTGGTACTGCATTAACGCTTCTTATGGAAGCGAACGTATCTACCGGCTGCCCTGGAAATGACGGGTTCACCCATTCAGCTGGTGGTGGCTCTTCAAAATAGCGGGCGTACGTCTGAAAACCTCTATGGTGGCATGGAAGCCATTATTAAACTTGACCTTAAACGTGGCGCTCAAAGAGTTGGCTCTGTTTGGCATTTGGCCTGTGACTACTTCACACCCTGTCCGAGTTGTGTGGCTTGTGTCAAACAGTTTAGTTTTTTTTTCTCGTTTTTTTTTAATCCTTTATTTACCCAGGGTAGTAGCTGAGCACAAGTGCTCATTTTCAGCAACGCCCTGCACATAGAAACACACACACACACACACACACACACACACACACACACACACACACACACACACACACACACACACACACACACACACACACACACACACACACACACACATTAAAACCTGGGAGATGACCAGTACAACCACAGTCTTATACTGTTGGCCACTAAGCAGCTCCAGGGGGAGCAGTTGGGGATTCAGTGCCTTGCTCAAGGGCACTTCAGCGGTGTTGGGTGAGCGATGACAATCACTTCCCCACCCAGATTTTTCCTGCCCGTCCGGGGAATGGAACCGGCAACCTTTCGGCAAAACAAGGGCCCTCCTCTAACCCTTAGGCCACCGCTGCCCCAACAGTGAGTGTCATGGCAAGAGCACAAGGAACTTCCTGGGTTTTCACAGGTGAGCTACTGAAGGTAGTAGAGGAGGCTGAACAAACATCTATAGTCTGGTGTGAGGAAGTAACCTGACTCCGCCAGATGGGGCAGCAGAGAGTAGTGAGGAAGGGCTGCGGCCCGAAACGGTACCATTAAAGTAAAGATATTTTGGGAGCCCTAATTGGTGTGCGGATTTTTCATTTCTTCTTTATGAGCTACTGAAAACAAACAAAAGAACATGATTTGTGGCATTGTGGGTAACGGGTCTACACTAGCATGACTGAAGTAAAATGTGACACAAGTAGCATGCGTGTGCTTAAATTCATATTTAAAAAATGTTTCAGATGTCAAAACATTCTGAGATGATGATGGTCATGGAAGGGCAAAGATAATCAACTTCAAAATCTCAAAAAATAGGTTAACATGACCTCAGTCATGCTAGTGTTAAGCACAACACTGACAATGCTTTATAGGGTGTGTAGGATGGGTGACAAATTCCAAATGTACTTTGTCAATGAATTTAGCTTTCTCTCTCCATTCTAAACTAAAACCAAACCAAAACAGGGCGGCGGTGGCTCAGGGGGTAGAGTGGCTGGATGGTAACTGCAAGGTTGCCAGTTCGAACCCGGGCTCCCCCAGAGTTGGTGTCGAAGTGTCCTTGGCTCTTGCACTATATATTTCTAAAACTATGAAACATTTCAAAGATTTATTTTCAGGCAAACATGTCCACCGTAAGATGAACCTAAATAGGTTTGAATGGGGTTTCTAGGTGTAAGTATGTAGGACTAGTAGCATGCCAAAGTTTGTGCTATTGCCATTGAGAATGCATTGGGCGTTTAAGTTAAATACGAGGGGGACATATTTTGACAGCAGAAACTGCCTGTCATAATTTCTCCCTATTCCAAAGCCCCCCCAGGTACATTATATATTTAAACTATTTTCAGCAATGGTAGACTTGTTTTTTCAGTGGGTAGATCTTGTTGAGCTGGTCATGTTGAAAGTAGATCTCACGTCATAAATGTGTGGGCACCCCTGCTTTACACACAGCACTGTGTGGCATTCAGGAGATCTGCTGAGAAAATGCCATCCACCAAATGGATCATCATGACATGAGGTGTGTTAGACCAAAATGAGCAATCTGGAAATTAATTCTAAAGGGAGGACAATTTAATGTTCACCATACTGACAGCGAATCTAATCTGCTCCCACGCAATGTTTACTCGTCAACCCACCACTTTAAGTGTTCAAAACAAGAGCTTTTTGGTTCACTTCCACATTGTAAAACCTTCATTTAGACTTAATTAGTTGGCCCCTTGTCCAAATTGACGGATCATCCTCCCATTTAGCGTCGGCAGCAACGAGAGGAATCTCCTTTTGTAGTGCCTCCTGTTATCTGTTACAGAATTCTTAATGAAAGGAGTCCAAAGAAATTGATTCCCCTGGCATTCCAATCAATACCTAAGCCATTCTACTGATTGGCAGTCTCTCAGTCAAGGCTCTAGTCCAGCACATGCCTCTGCAAGTTTGATGTATTTATCTCCTCCATTATCCTCTTAAGTTTTATTTTATTAAATCATTTTTTATTTTTTTACTGTGCTCATCAAAATTCCTTGCATAGACCAGAGTCAACTGAGGACATAAAGGGACATTCTGGTCAATTTGGCGGAGACAGACAGACGGAGTGTTTTGTTGTGTGGTCAGGCAGTAGGCGGGGTGACCTCTGATGAAGCACCTGTCCAAACTGAGGCCCGGGGCTTGGCCGTGGGTGGGCCTGTGTGTTGGTTTGGCAGCGCCGTGCCCCCCTCAACGCACCCCCTGTACGACAGACACCAACTGCCAGATCCACTCTGTCATCTCAGGAGTAATTAAAGCTACACTGTAAAGGTATTAGAACCCTTTAGGGGCTTTGGTGCACACACACACACACACACACACACACACACACACACACACACACACACACACACACACGGTCCTGCAGCTGACCCAGTGCCAGGGTCGTGTCGCCACCTCAGGGGACTTCTAACCAAATGATCACCCCTAGTGATGGATGGACAGACCTCACCTCAGCATTACATGTTTCTCCCCCCCCCCCCCCCCCCCCCCCCCCCCCGCATATGTTCTCTAATAATGGTCTGACCATGCTTATAATTTGAGATATTACTTATGCTTGGGCTAACTGAATTTGCCCCAAACCATGGCCATCTGGCTTTTGTTGACTATTTGCATTCGGCATTTGCATACTCTTCTGGCAGTGAGACATCCTCAGAAGTTCCAAATTACCTACCCCTCATTGTTGTATGTAATTCATGCTCTTTCCATAAGGCACACTATTCATTGGGCTGGGGGGGGGGGGGGGTCACTTATTTCCTCCTGGAGCCCCACTGATGTCCTGGCAGAGGGACAAAGGGGGTGAGGGATACTAAATGAATTCTGTTGTGCTGCGTGTTATCCCTGGCTATCAACATAATTTGATTAGTGACCTGGTAACTATGAATGTGTGGGACCTCTTCATCGGGGTGCCTTAGGGGGCTCCTGGGGTGAACGGTCCATGTTAGAGGGATCAGGCTCTCTTCCATGGCGGCCCTGCCCTCGTGTCATGTATGGACACAAGCGGGCGTCTGTGTGATTAATGACCAAACTCGTGGTTCGCCCATTGTCAGCTTCTGGTGACTTCACACAAAAGCCAAATGCCCTTGTCCCATTAGCAGCCAGTGTCTGGGAACACTGTGACTGTAGTAGTGTGGCTGTAGTAGTGTGCATACATGCTACACCGGGCCGGGGATTACACATGCAAAACACAGACAGTCACTGTCCCAACTCTGCTTTATTAA
>NC_136791.1:3609567-3667063 GCF_951216825.1 Electrona antarctica | reverse complement strand
GCGTGGAAACATGCGTGTTCTGTTCGTATATAGGCCTAGATGATCTTGTCTTTCAGGCGATGCTGTCGACTGTCACTTTCGCTGAGTTACGGCGATCTTCCGTGTGACACGCCTGGTGTCTTATGGGCAGGGCAGTAATTAAAGGCCTTGAGGTGTCTGGACTCTCCCTCCGGCGGCCCAATAAATGGCGACAGCTTGTATTTTACAACCCTTTAAAGGTGCTGATATGGCTGAATTGTGCGCCTCCCTGAGATGTCCTAGAACCATGATACCCTTGGGCATCAAACCACCGGTTTCCAAACAGCGGGCCGGGACCCATTTGTGGGTCGCGGACACCTTTTTATGGGTCCCTCTATTTTTTGTTTCCAACATTTTGTTTTTAATTATTATTATTATTTCCAAACAAAAAGAAAATGGTAAATGGTGCATTTATATAGCGCCTTTATCCAAGGTGCTTTACATAGATTGTGCATTACATTCACCCATTCATACACACATTCATACACCGATTGCAGCGGAAGCCATGCAAGGTACAAACCAGCACATCGGGAGCAATTTGGGGTTCAGTGTCTTGCCCAAGGACACTTCGACATGTAGACAGGAGGAGCCGGGATTCGAACCGCTGACCCATGGATCATTGGACGACCTGCTCTACCTCCTGAGCCACAGCCGCCCTGAAAAGAACATTCCCCCCCCAAAAAAGATAAACCTTTTCATGAATTAAAAACAAATTCAATATTTTTTTATTTTTTATAAAATAGGAATCAAAGAAAAATCTAAGAAATTCTATAAATTAGAAAACAAATGTTTAAGTACAGTAGTAGTGAAAATAGCTGATTTACAAGCTCACAATGTGGCACTAAGCAGCGCGCGGTGAGCTTGTAGATCTGCTATTTTCACTAGTTTGGGTCCCGGGGAAACATAAAATGTCTCTTTTGCGCCACCTCTAAACTGCCTCCCCTTGGCCAGCCGGGGCGCCTGATGGAGGGGAAAGGAACTGTTTGGAATAACGTGTTCCTTCCACGCTCTACGTCCAACCGGGGAAACTCCCCCCCCTGTCAGGTGAAAAGAAGCGGCTTGGACTCCTCATGCATTGTGAGAAGCATGAGGTCAGTCCGTTCGTTGCTCTCCCCAGGTTGGCAGAGGGAGTGTAGGAGCCCCAGGATTACATTATTAGATAATTGACACTGGGTGAAAACATGGGTTACAAAATCGTGGGATATACTTTTTTTTTTTTTTTACCCATTTTGGGCGGGAACCCCTTTTGGTGTTTTAAACATTATGTTATAATTTAGCTATTGAAAAATAGCAGATCTACAAGCTCATAGCGCGCCACCGAGTGGCGCGCTACGAGCTTGTAGGTCTGCTATTTTTGAAAAATCGTGAAAATATTTATTTCAGAAAATTGGAGGATTTAGATTTTATTTTTTATTTTTTAGGTCAGGCCTAAACGTTTTTAAAAGAAGAAAATAAAAAAGGTTTGGGGACCACTGGGCTAGACCCTGCATGTTGGCTCCAGCTGAGGAGTGGACTGTGGAGGTGCTTCTGTCTGGGTGCATGAGGAACCATGTTGGTCCTCCCTGCATGGAGAGGTAGAACCAGGTCTTGCCTGTAGATTATACTGTCAAAGGGCTCAACGTCTTTGAGCTGTAAAAGCCAGAGAGTTTTCCTCTCCCGTTCAGTCTTTATATACTTGACACCAGAGGGGTGTCAAAACGTATGTTATAAATGTTGTACATTTCCTCTGTTCCTGTTTCGGAGTTCCAGTCCGCCAGAGAGTCGGTGTGAAAGACGTGCAGTTCGTGCATATTTCACGTCTATTGATAGAACCCACGCTTTACGTTTCGTAAACCAGTGTTTTCTTGTAAGTGTAAGTGTTATTTTCTCCTGTGACCTCAGGCAGTGTAACAAATCCACGCTATTCATTCCAAGACAGACGAGTTCCATTTGTACTTCTGTACACGGAGGATGTGACTGTGGAATGAATGGGAGGAGCCGCAGACGGACGGCCGCGGCAGAGAGCTGACCTTGAGGCTGTGCTGCTCAGTATGGCGTGGCCGTGCCGAGCAGAGAGCTGACCTTGAGGCTGTGCTGCTCAGTATGGCGTGGCCGTGCCGAGCATTAGGTTAGCAAAGTGGGCCTCATGCACCGGCTGCACTTGCATGCGATTAGGCTGTCAACATCTGAAAATAATGAGCTGCAGGCCTGAGCCACATTGGCATGCAAATACTGTACTGACATTTAAAGCTGGCTTAACACAAATGAAAGTGGAGAATGGATCGAAGAGGCACTCCTTATACCTCCCACTCCAGAGACCCTGCAGAACTGCTGGGGGTAATGGACGCGCTGGTATGTTCAGGACCTTTAGGAATTAAATAATTATTCCCCGCATCAGACTTCTTGGACAAATGGGGCTTAGGGTCGATTAAGTTCTGTGGGGGGGGGGACGTGGTGTTGATCTCATAAAGGGCATCAGGAGATGTATGGCCTCTTACGAGATCATTTAAACCACTTAATGGGAGACGGGAATTAATGGGAGCCATTGAAGAGAGTCAATTATATAGGGATTTTCAATAACATATTGTGTATAATGCATGGTGTAATGGCACAAGCGGGCCCTCTGCTTGTCCTGTTGTTGTAGCCCATTTTAAACGAGGTTATTGACTCTGCTTTGGGCGGGCGCGGGCGCCGGGGCGCGCAAGTGTCCGTCAGCGATACAGGCGCGTTGTCATCGCGGAACCGTTGCTGGGTTAGGGCACCGTCTTGCCGGCGGTGGCTCTTGTTAATTTGTATTAATGTCAGGTAATTTGGAGCGCGGACGGACGCACGTGATCGCTGTGTGCTTTGAGGCAAAAAATTGGATTCATTAAGAAGACGGAGGAGCTGGTTGAGTTTTCGGGGGCCCTTCTGGTTTCAGGTCACTGAGTAATGTGAAGAGATGGAGGGAGGGTCCTGGCCTGGAGGATGGGGGGGTGGGGGGGGGGGGGTGCTGGTCAGAGACGGAGGGGAAGGGACAACACCCCCGCACGGGCACACATCAGTCACTCTTGACGCGTCTCTCCCACCGGACGCGGCACGTTCACCTCCCCTGGTTTACAGCACCAACAGGCTGTGAATGTGACTCGCTGGCGGAGCGAGGAGGGACACACACGGAGTCACAGGACACGCTGGGGGACGAATTCAGAGAAAGGAAGCAGGTTATATTCTGCTCGCGTGCGCGCCGATGGGCGCGGCGACTGCTGCCGTCGGAATGGCAACCATGTGCTCCATCTCTCTCTCTCTCTCTCTCTCTCTCTCTCTCTCTCTGCGGCTGTATTGGTCTGTGTCTCTTCGTCTTACGCGCGTTTGCACGCAAATGGCCGTTCCCACACACGCAGGCGTTTGACTGTGGGAACGCCATGAGGCTTTGATTGTCAAATAACGAGCTGATTAGTGACTCTGTGGCTTCCCCGCTTTAAGAATGTATGGGAATTAACGCACCGCTCTTTCTACTTGAACCACTGACTGTCATTGTCACCATTTTATTTATGCCTTTTTGTTGTTTATGAAGTACGTACACAGATAGTACTAGTAGGTGCACGCACGCACGCACGCACGCACGCACGCACGCACACACACAGTACATCAGATCAGATGTCTACACCCACAAGCACGTTTTGATTATTTAAAAACATCAAAACCACAAACTAATTTAGACTGAGGGGTTGGGGAGGTGTGGTTGAGTGAATCACATCATATCCAGTAGAGTATTATATTGCATTAGCCCCAGTACACAGCATGTCTTTCTTTTAGTGTCTCTCTCTCTCGCTCTCTCTCTTTCTCTCTCTGCCATATTATTTACAAACACACACATGCATGCAAACATTTAAACTTTGGCAAGATTGCCAGGCATTATGGGAGGCCCAGAGCAGAGAGCATTATGGGAGGCCCAGAGCGTGGGTTTGGCTCTGGGACCTCAGCACGACTCAGCATTTAAGAAGCTGTTAAATAAGAGGCCTGTTTGATGTGCAAGATGTTTATAGTCGGTAGGAAAAAACAAGCAACTCCTAAATAGAATTTTCACATATCTGAATTAGATGTGTTTTTTAGCACAATGTGTCTAAATTTACAGTATATGAGCACAGAGTATTTGCAGATGCTGTCTTTTTTTTAATACCTTGTCGTAACAAAGTACCTTTTTATTCTAATTCCCTGTAAGAAATAGCTACAGCTTTTCCCAGTTGATCGGAGTACAGTCTTAGTACATTAGTTAAGTTCTCTGTGGGGTTTTTAACTTTGACTGAACATTAGTAATTCTAATTCCGTAATACAGCCATACACGTTTCCTTATCTTCTTTTTTTCCAAAGCCCACACTAGCCTGGCATGAATAATGAATTGATAAACCATTTCACTGGTTTTTAAAGAACAAAAAAGTCAAACGCACCCTCTCGGTATCAGCTCACAGGCTGTGCCTAATGCTGTAAGCCTTTTTATGGTCCAGAAGACATTTAAGCCATTAGCTGCACATTATAACCTTTCATTCCTTGTGTTTTGCACCATTTCATAATGTCCCTGATAGGAATGTACCGTGGAAATGCCCCTTAACTCATTTTGGGCGGGAACCCCTTTTGGTGTTAGCATTATGTTATGCTTTAGCTATTGAAAAATAGCAGATCTACAAGCTCATAGTGCGGCACTCGGTGCCGCGCTATGAGCTTGTAGGTCTGCTATTTTTGAAAAATCGTGAAAATGTGGCGCAAATCTTTGAATATATATTCTTTCAGAGCAAACGTTTTTAACTCATATCTTTTGTAGAATCGTTCCCAGGTCAAAATGGGTTAACCACTTTCAACCTGGTGTCCCTATTTCGGGCATGTCATTATAGTTGAACATTACAAAAATTAAAAAAAAGAAAAACGTCCCAAAGAAGAAGGAACAAAGCGACGCACTGTGAACTTGTAGATCTGCTATTCGTGCTACTTTCAAACATTGTTGAACATATAAAATCGGGCTCAAGTGGCTATTGTTGGGACGTTGACCCTGAGCACGATACACACCTGGGGCGTGAAGAAGCAATCCAAAATCAATCGAAACTATTCATGTGGTTGATGCCTCATTCATTAGAGGTCGATGCCTTTAGTTGTAGAAGAATCGGCTCGCGTGAACGTATAGCGCAAACAACAGTTTGAAGAAACTATATCTGGGCAGATTAATTAAAAGCATGCAAAAGAAAGCCCCCCCCCCCCGGTATGTATAAGTCCCTTTCTTTGCACTGCGGAGTAGGTTTAGCCATCAAAGCCCCCGTTGACCAGAAGGGCCCACATTGACCTCTATAGGGAAACTCATTTTTTACCTCGGAAGGATCCTTGAACTGCTACTGACCTGACCTTATTGACCCCTAATCAGTCATAGGGCCACATGGGTTTTTGCCTTTTTTTCTTTTTTCGATCAACACTAATGGTGCCGATGGAGAAGAGACCCTGGTCTGGTCAGCTAATGGCCATGGAGAAGAGACCCTGGTCTGGTCAGCTAATGGCCATGGAGAAGAGACCCTGGTCTGGTCAGCTACAGTAGCTGACCAGACTTGACTGAGAGACTGCCATCGCGCAAATTCCAGCTTTTCACCAGAGGAGAATAAATTTTTTTTTTTTTTTTAAATGAGTTTTTAGCACAGGCAGACTCTTCACATACTAGAGTATGTCTGAAATAAGTGTCAGAGCTGAAATCGACATGTAAATATGAAATAAATGCTTAAACATGTAGCTAGGTGTAATGTTAGAGACCACAGAAGTGAACCTTTCAAGCCTGTTTTCTCAACTCGCTGTTTTCTGCAAGACATTACTCTATATGCCATATCTCCAAAACTGGTGGGCCAAACTGAACAACCAATATGTCAATTTGAAGCTATGATTCCCTGCTTTCATATGACATGAAGAAACGAAAATTCAAAAAAATCCAATGGCAGTCCCTCAGTCAAATTTAGTCACTACTGGCCATGGCGACACCATGCTGGGAGAGCTTTGATACTGGTATCTTTAGGAATGCAAATGTGACCAACACATTACAATTGGTTTAACGGCAGACTGGGGAGACACAGCAGCTGCTGTCATTAGTGTTACTCACTTGGCTATATATATAATATTTAAAGAAAAAACATGATTAGGGTGCGATTGACACACCGGAGAAAAATGCATGTGGCATCCTGTGTTGTGATGACTTTAGTGACCTCGGTGATCGAATGTGAGTGATTAACGTCATTGTCTAAAAGGGGAGAGATGAGTTCGGGGTCGACAGAGATCGGTAAGGTCATACGGGGTCGCCAGGAGTCTGGGTTCATCAATTTTTGTCTGGTGCTTTAGTTACCCAGATTGCGACAAAAGGCTGCTCTGCTTAATGTATGACGCTTAGTTAAGAGTTTCTCATTTGTCTAAAAGAGGAATGCGATTCAGTTCACTATAACAATAGCACGTTCAATTCAGGCACATTAGGCTAAGTTGCAATTCATCACGCAGGTGAATTATCTCAGTGGGGTCTGCTTCTTCTCAGAGCTTTCAAATGGCCAGAATACTTCAGTCATTTTGAGACCGTTGGACGTAATTGATTTAAAACAGAGGGATCATCAATAACACGTATAATGGTAAGCAGAAGGTAGCTTTTAAAAGGTTGCCGTGTTTGCTAATGAAATGGCAGTGATGTCATTGGTCCACTGGAATTGTTTTGTGGGGTATTTTAGAGCAAAGTGATTGGAAAGGCTTCTCGCTAATCAGTAGGTCATGTGGTGTTGATTTGGTCGACTAATACTATGACGTCGACTACCTTTTTCCACTGACGAAAACTACATGGAAACTAAATGAAAACTAAGCTATGATGACTAAAACTAAGATTAAATATATTGACAATTTTGTCAACAAATAAAAACTAGACTAAAATGTTAGGAAGTCAATAGTGGACAAGAGATGCTGTAATAAGTCATTTTACACTGAAAATAGCTGAAAATAGCTGAAAATAGCCGATCTACAAGCTCAACTAAAATCTTGTGATTTAGTCGACTAAAACTAGACTAACACTAAGACATTCCAGGCGGCTAAAATGTGACTACATCTAAATGAAAACTATTCAAGAGACTATGACTAAAACTAAAATCAAGATTTGCTGTCAAAAAACAAACAAAAAACTGGGCGCTAAAGACACGGTTAAAAAAAGGTAGCATATTCATCAGCCTGTCAAAGGAGGCGCGATGCAAAGAAAGCAGCCGAGATAAATGCAAACAGATTTTCATTCAGGCTTATTAGAGTTAGAGTGATCTTGAACCTTTTTTATGAGCGATTTGATTTCAAATAATGATGGAACATTGCTGGATTTTGCTGCATTTATTTCACTTGTGTCATTGTGTTTTCGGGTCCATACAAGACAGACCGCCATGTGAACATTGTGATTGTCAGCTATTAATGAGTCACTGTAGAGCCTCCGAGCTGCAAAGAGTTAGAGTAAAGTGAGTGTGAACCTGATGCCAAGGCTTTCTCATTTATTATTATTATTTATTTTCATGGCTTTCTTTTTCTCTGTATTTAACCCATTTAGGTCTGATGTCGAAATTTAAAAATATGTCTTCTAAATCCTGACAATTTTCTGAAAAACCCCCATGTCATGTTCTCAAACATTTTCATGTCGAGGACACCCCAAAAATATATGTATTTGGCCGTGGACCCCCATCTCATATAGCGTGGCACTCGGTGCTTTGTAGATCTGCTATTTTTCAATAGCTTAAGTATAACACAATGCTTTTATAACACCAAAAGGGGTTTCCGTTCAGAATGGGTTAAACTCGCACAAAGATCTGACCAAAGCCCAGGCGGCAAAAATATAGAACATAATAAAGAAATCACACACGTGTTTGTTTGAAACGTCACTGAGGCGGAGAGACCGTTCTAAAAGCGGAAGAAACAGGTTGACTTTAATTCCAAGCTGATTTGGTATACTAAGGGCATAGGGCAGCGTTTAGTCTATATTTAAGGTTTGGATCACTCCTGCAGCGTTTAGCGGCTCCCCTATACTGTAATTAAAGCTTTCACTGTGTTAAAGGCGCGTGTGTGTGTGTGTGTGTGTGCCGTGTGTGTGCGTGTGACGTGTGTGTGTGTGTGTGTGTGTGAGCGATATGATTTTGTGTCGGGTCCTTATGTGCATTTGTTCCAGTATGATGGATGTCAACTGTCTTCTTGGGTAGCGTGACCTTGAATGTATCAACAGCAAGTCACCCTGCGTGATATCCCATCCATGTCTATTAACCCATGTTGGGCGGGAACCCCTTTTGGTGTTAGCATTATGTTATGCTTTAGCTATTGAAAAATAGCAGATCTACAAGCTCATAGCGAGCCACCGAGAGCTTGTAGGTCTGCTATTTTGAAAAATCGTTAAAATGTGGCGCAAATCATTGAATATATATTTCAGAGCGAACATTTTTAACTAAAATATTTGCTTCTGGGGGGGTCCCTGGAACTACATATTTTGAGATGGGGGTCCGTGGCCCACTAGAGATAATTCTGGGGGTCCTTGACATGAAAAAGGTTGAGCACCACTGACATATAAGAAACATGGGTTTTTCAGGAAAATGTTAGGATTTAGAAGCCTTTTTTTTAATCGACCTCAGTCCAAAATGGGTTAATGAAAAGGTTGAGTTGGCTATAGTACCATTTGAGTGTATATTTGCGTGCACACCTTATATCTGCGGGTTCCTGCTTGAATGAGCTGCAACCACATTATTAAGCCTGCCTGGAGCCCGGAGCCAAGTATATATATATTGTCCTCTGCAGTGACTGGCATCCCCAGCAGGGTCTCCGTGTACCCTCTCTCCATATGGTGGCTCCTCGTCATTAGTTTTCTGTAGTCTCGGTTGCCTGCGAGGCTCATCAAACCCCAGAGTCCAATCTCTCTACAGACCTCATTCCACTTCTACTGTGATATATATTTTTTGTCTCTGGCCAATCGGATAAGTCACACATGGCTTCACCGCACGAAAGAACAACAGCAGCCCGAAGCAGATGTTGCTCCGCAGACTGCCCGTGGAGTGGAACACTGGGTTTTCGAGAACAATATGAGAGTTACTGTTAAGGAGTTCACTGTATCTGCGCAAGGGCGTTTGTTTATGCCTGTGAGCTAGCTAGTTCAGAGCTCACATCCTTGAAAAGAAGGGGAAATTGTGCTAGGACGTGCATGTTATCTCTGAGTGTGTGTGTGTGTGTGTGTGTGTGTGTGTTTATCTTCGGCAGCCTAGGACACGTACACAGTTTGGTTGTAAGAGGCTTCCAACAACTTGGGATGCAAAAAAAAAAAAACCCAAACGGCTCGCGGAATTCTGTGCAATCTCTTCCACTATCGGTAGCTGTTACTTGTACCCCTGAAGGGTGTCTGGGTATTTGTCCGGGATTTGCTGATTGCACTCTGTGCAGCACCTTGTAAATATTTGTGTCCTTGTATTGTATCTCTTATGTGGACATAAATAAATGATTCAAGTGTGTGTGTGTGTGTGTGTGTGTGTGTGTGTGTGTGTGTGTGTGTGTGCGTGTGCGCGCGCGCGCGCGTGCGCTTACGATGGAGTATATGTTTTATATGAAAGAGTAAATAGGTCTTTTCACCCGAGACCTGTTCACATTTGCACAAAGCAGGAGAGTCTCCTGAATAGATAAAGATAACTGAGCAATTACATAAAAGCTTTTAGAAGTTGCACATTGCTAGTACTGTCTGAAACTGAAAGTCTTGTGATATGTGAGATAAGAGAGAGGAACCCGTTATTTTATCCACTTTTATTCTGCAATATGACCAATATTTTTCATATTCAAGTGTGTATGAAAAAAAGTCACTGGTTTCTTAAAAAGCTAAATACAATAAGCATTGGATCATCAAGGCACATACAAGACTGGCCAAAGGGCATACAATGCACTTTGGTTTTCAATTGTAAAGAACAAATAACTTTAAGTTGTGGCAACATAAAATTGTGTTCAATTGGAAAATAATAAGAAAATAATACTCATAAACAAGGACTTGCTGACACTGTGGAATACTAATGGAAGCCAACACGTCTGTTTTTTTTCTTTTGGCCTGGCGTCTAGAATAACGTATGGTACACGGTACTGAAGAATGTCACCATTGTACTTTGGCCTTTGTTGGCTTGTACAAATAGATAATTGGGGGGATCCTCTGTGTCAGCCTGCCTGCCTCTCCTCTCCTCCACCCTCACATCTGATCCTCTGTGTCAGCCTGCCTCTCCTCTCCTCTCCTCCACCCTCACATCCTCTGTGTCAGCCTGCCTCTCCTCTCCTCTCCTCCACCCTCACATCCTCTGTGTCAGCCTGCCTCTCCTCTCCTCCACCCTCACATCTGTTGGGAGCAGAGAGCCCCTAAAGGTCGCTGTGCTTTTTGTGTGCCCTGTGCTGTGGCCATACAAGCCTGTCAGAGAACACAGGAGCCCTACTTGGGTTGCTGTGCTGCTGCTGTGCCTTTTGCTTCTCGGCAAAACACGAAACAAAGAATTCACACACGGAAAACAAAGCAGAGAACTAAAGCGTGGCACTTCACCTCTACTCGTTTCTATGTCCACGCCAAGTAAATACCATGAGAGCAGGCGTCTCGGTCTCTATATGACATGGATGCAGCTGTTTGTCTACTCGTCCTTAAACGGGGCAAACTCGCCTGCTTTGCCGCTTTCGGTTGAGCTGTGCCTTAATTCGTTTACGACGTCATGTGTGTTTTGTTTTCTTCTTTTTTTTTGCCTTTTTCGTTTTTGTCCAGACAGCCACAAAGTTAAAGAATGACCTGTGTGCTTATTATACTACAAGGTTCTCTAAATTCTGATTGTTCAACACAGCAATGAAAACCCACTTTCACAGTTGACAAGTCATCATATCTCAGTAGAACACAGAGTTTCTTTTAGTTGGTCGGTAACCTTAAGCAAAGGAAATACAGTACAAATTACTACAAATCCCTAAAATATAGAATTGCAGTTAGTTACAACACCCACTGATGGCTCAGCGATGGCCTGCAATCGGAAACGATCTTCCTCTTCATAAAATGTCCTTAAATATAAATTATATGGCAAATGTACAGAACATTGCTTCCTTAGTCTTTTTATAGATCCAGTGTTTTGTAAAAGTCTTGCCACTTTGTTTGTGTTTCACGTCACGCACTCAATCACATGAATGTCCGACACGCCGTATCATGAGTGGGAATGGTCTGAATCTGGTATTCCACTGTCTCTGTAGCTCCTGTTGTTAATACTGTTCTCACTGTGCGGGCTCTTGTACAAGCCCAGGCCATTAGGTGGGAAAATTGTGTGTATCATAAACTCCTCTTTGGACACGGGGAGGTGGTTTATGGGTATCATTTGAAAAGAGGTCTCCCGTATCTCCAGGATGGACGTGTCCTTCTTGGTGCCCGCCTCCGCGTAGTCGTCCTTCCTCCGGCGGCCCTTGTTGTACGTGCAGTTCCTGGAAAAGAGCGATCCGTTCCTGTGGACGTACCAGCACACCAGTGCCAGCATGATTATTGCCAAAAGTGCCACGGCCCCTCCGATGATGGCGGCCAAAGGCAGACTGGGGTTTTTGTACGGCTCCTTCTCCTGCTCCCGGTTCAGCGTCGTCGTGGGGTTGTACGACTTGAGCGAGCTCGTCTCGGTCTGTATGCACACGGGCGACTCGTCAGACAGGTAAATGTTGCTGGTCTCCATGGGAACCATGCATATCCGATAGGAAGACTCGGGCTCCAGCGCGGTGAGCAGGTACTCCGTCCTCTCGCCCTGCACGATGGTCTCGGTGATGGATCCGAACGCCGGGCTGTGGCCCAGCTTCAGCCAGCTGAGGCGCAGGGCGGTCATGGGCTGCGACACCCTCCAGGATATGTGGACCGTGTCCGTGCCGCTGGACTTCACGCTGATGGTGATGATCTTTCGGCCCGACACTGTGGTCGTGCTGTGGTAGTTTCTACCTATGTCGGGCCCCTTCACCACGGGTCTTTTAGTTACAAACGAGGGCCACTGGGGCTGAGAGGGGGGCAAAGTGTTGGAGACCGTGCTCGTCTCGTACGTGGCGCCCAGGTCTGACTCTGTGCAGTCAAACATGTCCGTGGAGAGGTCCTTAATGGCCATTCCTTTGACCTTGTCGGGGCCCTGGCACATGAAGCCCCGTACGTTCACCTTGCCGGGCAGCGACCGCAGCCAGTCACGCACCCACTTCATCCGGCAAGTGCACTGCCAGGGGTTGTTGCGTAACAGGAGCTGTGTGAGATTGTCCAGATCTTCAAACACGCCCTGCGGGAGGCTGCTCAGGTTGTTCCCCGACAGGTCCAGGCGATAGAGCTGCCTGAGGAAGGCAAAAGCCCCAGGCGGAACACGATTAATGTGATTATCCTGCAGCTGCAGCTTCTCCAGGCTGGTGCCCGGCAGGTTGGCCGGCGGCGACGTCAGGGAGTTTCTCACCAGCGAGAGCTCGGTCAGGTTGATGAGGTTGATGAAGGCCATCTCCCCGATCCCCCGGTTGTTGAGCAGGTTGCCGTCCAGGACCAGTCGCTTGAGGTTGATGAGATCCTGCAGCGACTGCTCCGAAATGGAGGAGATGCGGTTGTCGTCGAAGCGCAGCTCCTCGATGGTCATGGGCAGGCCCGACGGGATAGTACTCAGGTGGTTTCTGGAGAGGAAAAGTAGCCGGAGGTGGTTGCAATCCCTGAAAGCCCCCTCCTCTATGCTGACCGCCGACACGGAGTTGTCGTCCAGGTGCAGTTCCTCAATGTAAGGAATCTGTCCTAAAGAAGCATGGGTGATCATCCGAATGTTGTTCTCCTGCAGGTGGAGCTCTTTGACCCCCAGGGGAAGGTTGGTGGGGAACTCGTCCAGGTTGTTGCCGTACAGGTAGATCTTCTCCACGTTGGAGAGCCTGCGCAGCTCTGTCGGGATGCCCGAGCTCCTGATGCGGTTGTTTTGCAGGAAGAGCACGGTAGCGTTCAGGGGCATACCGGTAGGGATGGAGGTCAGGCCGCGGTCGTTGCAGTAGATGAAGGTCCTATCGCAGCGGCACGCCGAGGGACACGAGGCCGAGGTCACCAGGGGGTTCGCTAGGCCCAGCAGCAGCCCGACCCTGATGAGGAAGAGGATAAAGGCCTTGCTCTGACGCACCATCTTGAATCCGTGTTGTCTGGCAGGCTAATCACTCAGGGGCCCCTGGGGAGGAGACACAAGGGTACATTTAATGCACAAGGCATTTAAAGGAGAGCCAAATTCCTGTTCTCATAATTGGTGTTTGTTTGAAAACGCTGCCCGCAGCACTTTCTAGATTAAATAACCGCTGAAAGAATCAACTTGTGTTCCTACAATAAAATGAGATATGAATTGATTATTAGGATTGGCATTGATTCAAAATAAATTGTAAGCTGAAATTATCAAACCGTCTTGGCATCAGTTAAGTAAAGAAGATAGAAATTTGGATAACTTGTGTTTCCAAGTTGAACAACTTTTTTCATTTCCGTCTTGTTGATAAGAATCCCTTAAATGTCTGAGCTGTGTGAAATGGAAACCCTGTGCTTGGGGCTTTTTGGCCTAGGATTTTGAAATCTAATCGCATTCCCTAGTTGTTTTACACATTTCTGTATCTCAACTCTTCCTTTTCATTGTCACGGAATATCAAAGTGAACAAAGTCAGGCCTTGTTGGTGAACAGTTGTGGAACCGGCACGCTCTTGAGTGCTTTTTAGATGATCGCCTATCTATTTCCCTATTCATATTCTCAAGTTTATCTGGCCTTTTACTCGGCAGGGAAGAAAAAGTCTCTCTTTACGGAAGAGATTACATTCTTTAACAAATTAACATCTTGGACAGAAACCATGCCTCTGAGGGATTCAACACATTTAGTACGTAATAATAGGATCACAGTTATTTGCAACGGTTAAAACATAACCACGGTTATTGCCATGTATCTCGGCACAGCTCTACCTGATTGATATTCACTGTAGATATTGGGTGGATGAGCGATGGGGACAGGGGGACAGGGGGGAACAGTATATCCCTATATAATCCAAATCTTACATTTAGAAATATGTCTCTTGAGATTACTAATATAATTAATAACACAGAGTATTTGCCAACGCAGCTGGCTGCAAACTAGATGTCTGTCTCTTTTTTTTCCTCCTTTTTCTTTTTTTCCTGACCACTGAAGTGTAGTTCCCTTTTAATTAGGCTAATACTGATTTATTGCTTTAATTATGCATTCCTGTCATGACCTCCTCTTACTTGCACGTCTCATTAGAAACCGCGGTGTGGTCAGTGAGGCAGAAAGAGACATTGCCATCCATATGTGTCATACCTGATTTATAAGATGTGTTAAATCCTCAGCAGCCACCAGAAATCCAATCAAGATTTACTCTTGAATTTGATCTTATCCTCTCAGAGGAGAAAAGTTTGTCGGTGTGGGGGGGGGGGCTTCTGGTGATATCCTGACCCACTTGTTTGCTGAGCCGATCCTTATTTGGACGGTGACCTCCCCTGTGTAGTCAGGCTCTCATGCCTTCAAAGCCTTTACCATGGCAGATAAGCCCACAGATAAAGCATCTCCTCTCGTCGACAAAGCGTGCAATCTCAGGGAATATTAAAAAAAAAGATCCTGACAAGAAGTGAGCAGGTCTTTCCGTCTTCGGCCGTAAAACCCCAAATTAGATGTTTTTGTGTGTCATAGAGGCTCCCGTGCAAGAAGTGCTTAGTTCCGGCAAAGGCTCCTTTCTGTGTTCAGGCCCAGCGCTCATGAGTAGCTTTAAAGCTGGACTGAGCCACTGTTCCACAGGCTCAATCCAGGCTTGTTCAATCACTGCTCTACTCCAGGTCTGCAGGTAGCGCAGAATCCTCTCCTCTCCGGTTGACTCGGTGTACACATTAATCCACAGCTCTGGTTGCAAGTAACCAATGTCTGGAGCAAGTAACCACCAATGTCCTTTCCCTCCAAAGAACCAAAAAGGGCAGGGCAGCGTATCCTTTGCGGCCCAGCCTCCTTCACTCATCTATGGCCTGGCTCATGCTGCTGTGTCTCCCCTTACTCCTGTCCTCACAGCTGAGATGGCACTCTGGAAAACAATGGAGAGGTAGACATATTTAATGCTGGTGGTGTGCAGTTTAGAGTGAGGATAGTGGAGAGCAGGCTACGTTGGTCAGTTAACAGATATTATCATATTATATTCTCTTTGACAGTGGATGTTGAATACTGTAAATCGCTCTTGATTAAAGAGCGTCTGCTAAATGCCTAAATTGTAAATTGATGTTTCATACGTTTTTATCGAGTATCGAGTATAACACATACATATATATAACACAAATTAAGATTTCTGCACGAGTAAACCCTTTTATGGTTTCAATAGCATGAAACCGTAGGAAAATAGAGCTTCTCTAACTCCTAAACATTGTATTGATTCATCTTATTTGCCAAAATAATTTGCTTTGTTTTCTAAACTAGCTTATCGTTTTCAGTGGAGAAGAAAACCCCTCTACCTTCAGTGACCCGTTCAGCTACGATTGTGTCGTTTGACCTTTGACAACCCCCCCCCCCCCCCCCCCCCACCACCAGTAGACCACCCTTTTTTTCTATGGTGACACTACAAAGAATGTCTGTGCATACGAAAGGCTACAGTGATCTAGACCATGATACAATGGCGGTGGGTGGAACCCAGCTACCCTCTGTTCAGCTCACTGTTCAGACATTTCTAGAGAGCAGGTTCTATGATTAAAAAAAAAAGGAAAATAAAAAGAATGCAATCTGCTTTGGTTTTAAAACGAGACTATTGTGAAGTCTATAGAAGAGGTAGAGACATTACCATTGAAGACCCTCACCCTCTCTCCTTAATGAAACACCCACACACTGCTAAAGGATATTCATGACCGACGAAGCCCCATTTGAATTTCATATGGCAGGGCAGGGGGACAGACAGACGCCCCATCAGTGCAAAAACCTTGTCAGTCCCAGCCTTTTACCTAAGACCCCCACCCCCACCACCTCACCCCTAATTTTATGCCAGTGAAGGCTGCTCTTGTAGCGCTGCCTGCTGTTTGTAAAAATAGAATTTCCTTTGCCAAAGAAAATGTTATGTTTCCTCTGACAACACAATGGCTCCATGCCCTCACATGTACCTCTGTGTGGCCTCCTGGCGGTGACAGTACGCTGTAAAACATCATGCAAAGGTGCATGGGGTGGAGGGTGGGGGGCATTTAACAGTTGTTCTCCATGACAAGCTGCAGATTAGAGAACTGAGAGGCTTGTAACTCGATTACGACTCCTGAGATGCTCTCTAATAATAATGCATTACTGCCATCCTAAACACGGGCCCTCTGTCCAGTATTACATTAGTACTAGATTAGCGTCTGGGGACAAACCACACATGTGTCCTTTATAGTACCGACTTCTGGAATGGAAGACTGACACGACAGAACAACACACGTGAAAAGGCCGTACTAGAGTTTAGGGACGACATCATCACCTCATGCCTATACAAATTAACTTTCAATGCAGTGCTTAGTCAAGCTGTTTCACTTTTCTAAAAGCCCTTTTCAACTCATTTTGTAAAATGGAATGCTATTGGCATTGGGTCTATTCTGTAGTTCTCCCTCCTCCAAATATTTCAAAATGTCAAGATTTCATTAAAGAGAATAAGTGTCTACCTCTCTGTTTATCAAAGAGAGGACCCAGCCAGGCCCGGGCTTGGCGCTATGAATAATGGTCTTCCAGGGTTCTGAGACAGGACCGTTCTCACCATAAATAGGTCTATATATCAACATTCCAGAACATTCAGCATGTTTTCGAAGTGCCTACCTATACAGAGTAGACTACACCTCTGTCACCTAAAACAGCCAATCACTACCTATACAGAGTAGACTACACCTCTGTCACCTAAAACAGCCAATCAACTATTGACAAAATGTGACTCAACGGACTACTGCTCGGAAGACAGGAAGACAAACAACGTGTCGACATGGTTCCTCTCCCTTGCCTGTAGACGACCGACAAAGAGTAAACGCATCACTGAAAATCATAAATCTTATTAATGAACACGCTGAGGCTGCACACCATTTTGAGATGTGGTCAGACGGGATGTTGGGCTCTGCTACTATGTTGCGTTTACTGGTTGTGGGTGAGTTATTATTTGGGGAGGGGGTGGGGGGCCAGACCGGGCCTCCTTCACAGTGAGTGCAGTGAGCATGAGGGCCTTTGGTCCGCTGGCCTTTTTTTGGAAAAAAGATTTTCATACTCATCGGATTTCACCAGCAGGCCCCCCCATTCTATTGTTCCTTACAAGGAAAGCATGTGTGTCTTAAAGCCTACATAAATCATCTTAAAAGTTCTTATATTTGGGACTGCCTGTTTTTGTTGAGCCTTGAGCCTCGTCACATTCAAGATATATTGCATGGTGCACACACACACACACACACACACACACACACACACACACATTCTTTCTCTTTCGAGAGAGAGAGGGCTGTTGGGTAAAGTGTTTTTTAGTGATGGATGTCTTTCTCCATCGGTCTAATAAGCTGCCCCGTTCCTCCAAGAGGTCTCCTCTGCAGGGCGAAGAGGCTTCGGCTTCATTTAGTCTCAACTGGCCAAGTTAAATTGAGCAGCCTGCTAAAATAGTGAGAGTGTGTACAGCCAGTTACCTTTCAGCTGAGACTTGAGAGGGTGTGGGAGGCTCACATAATGCTGGACACTGATAGCCATAGTACACTTTACAAGGGTAAGTGCACATTAGTGTGCAATAACAGGGCCCAGTAGGACTATGTGCCCCACAGCCATGGGCTGAAGGAGAAAGTAAAAGGCTTTGTGCAGAAAATGGCGGAAAAAACAATTTCATGCCTGTCAAAAGTATTCCAGATTATAATGAATCTCAGTTTTTTTTTAATGTAAGGCATAATATTACATGGGTTGCAATTTAGGGTGGAAAGTGCAGTAGAAATAGTAATGGCTCAATGTTAAATTATTCATGAGTGTGGAAATTAATTTTTGAACAACAGTGCAGCTCTCCATTGGGAAATCAATGTGATGTATTGTATCTGCTCTTGATTATGTTTTCCAGATCGCATTGTAGTTTGGAAATATGACTGATTTCTGACTGTCTTTCAGTTGACGGCCATCCCATGTTTCGGGGCACATCAAGCCTGAAAAGATTTCTAAATTAAAGAATTAGGAGATTAGGAGATTAGCCCAAACGTGCAATTACAAATTCAAATGATGGGGGGGAATTAAACGGCTGACCAGTGTTTATATTCGGTTCATCAAAGTTAAAACGCAATTTTGGCTAAAGAAGATCACCCTCGCCAGACGTGGATGCAAAACAGAAGTGTCAACTCGTATATTATTCACCCTTTATGTTGCTTCTTAGTTTCACATTTCATGGCTCTAGCAGACTTTGATAGTAGGGTTATCACAGTGGGTGTTGTCACAGTGGGACCTCGCGGCCTATGATTGTTGTGTTCCCTGGCCTGTGTTTTGTAAACCAAGTCCAAGCGCTCGTCACATGGGTCCGCGTTGCATTAAGAGAGCAGGGGGGGCCGAGCAGGGGCCTATATACTGTGGCGCTACCCGACACAATGGAACATTGATGGTCACATCTGAGTTCACATGAGACAACAGGGGCTGCATTTCATTTCGGAAAGAAAAAGGGGGAGAAAATCTATAATAGTTTCGCAGATTTTGGGGTATGAGGCCTCCCCGTGGCCTCCCTTTTTTGGATGTGGCGAACAGATGATACCACTGCTGGGCCCATTCGGGTCGAGAAGGGGGTGTGGGGCGGACAGGGGGTCTGTCTTTTGTAGCAGTCTGAAAGGAGAGCTCTGTAGCAGCTGCATGTTTTTTCCCCACATGGGGGTGGTAGGCACTGCAAGATGAGCCGTGGATGTGTGTGACAGCCAGGCTCACTCCAACACACTGGTGCTTCTCCTCCATGACTATCACCCAGGAGCAGTGGTTCTCAACCAGTGGTCCTTGGGGGGGTTCCAGGTGGTCCACAGCTGAATGAAGTAGAGTTGGTAACCAAATGGACCCGGGCCCTTATGGATCTTTAACTCTTGAGTGTGTAAAATGATACCAAAGGGACCTGTATGAGTCCATTTACGCTCTCAGGAGTTACATTATTGTTAAACTAACATCTGCATTACTTAATTTACAAGAAGTCTACGCAATTAGAGAGAATGTGGAAGAATTGATATGTTGATCAACGTTTGCCAACAACATGGAACTGTGTGTCAGCGATAACAAAATATTCTTTAGTTTTGGGTCTAAGAAGAAGCTAAATCTCATCAAATGGTGGTTCCGTGGCTCAAATGCTGAACAAATAATGGGCCTTGATATGGAAAAAGGTTGAAAACCAACTGCCCAAGACCATCCAGCTCACTGCAGGCCTTCTACCATCTATAGCTAGCTAGCAGCTTCATGTATGTTAAAATGTCCTTTACATACAATTAAGGGTATTGGTTTGAAACTTGGAATAGGTGATGAGACATTGTCCAAGCACTAAATATATTAGGACATGAATTGAATTAAGTGGCAATTCAGGGTTGGACAATTATAGCTGATAATTGGAACATTGGTTCTGGAAATTGCTGTTGCATAATTGCATGTTGTGAAGTCATTTGTTTGAGCAAAGACAACGTGTTTATATACATTGTTTTGTGTATTGCTCAAGAGAATACTGTCTCTATAGTGATCTCTGGTTAAGGTGTTAATCCGAAATGCAAATTACCCCTGGAAGCAAATTGACTGGTGTCTGCTGTCCTCAGGCTGCCATACTGATGATGATTAGATCTGTCCACATGCCCACCATGTCTATCAAGACTATATTCATTTTGTTTTTGCCTCTAAAACAACAACTGCTGTCATTATATTCGAACTGTAGTCTAGTCTAGGAGGCTGCCTGAAAATGCGTTGCAGTCTGCAGTGACCGCAGTCTGGCTGAGCATTTAAGGCCTATGATTTTTGTACAGTTCAAAGATTGGATGGCCCTGGTCAGTTTTAATCAGCCATGTGTTTTAGATTATAATACCCAGGTGAGTTAAAGCACATAGTCCTGCTACTGCATACACAAAACGACCACATCTATTCCCATGTGTTAGAGACTAGAGAGACTATCAACGCCTGGGTGTCATAATGTTTCATCGCCAGCTCCACTTGAAATGCGTGGTGTGAATCTGCACTGTAGAAACAGTCGCATTAATCGGCGTCGTGTAAAGAACACCAGGGTGTCGGTATAGTAGTGCAAACCGCGCTTTTCCAGCTATAGGCTGCCTATTATTATGGCACTTAATTATCACAAAGCTGTGCTTGTTGTACATTGATGATGTGAGGTAGGTATTTTGCAGCTGTGTTAATATACATGCCATGCATTCATGTGATGTTGAGTAAAATTAACTAGGCCTTACTGTGCCGTCTGTCTGGCACATTTAAGGCTATGAAATGATTATGAAACTCGTATTTTCCATATGTGAGTGCAGTCAGTGCACCGACCGCAGTATACCAGCCTGTGTGTGTGTGTGTGTGTGTGTGTGTGTGTGTACCTTCTTGGCTGCGCACAGAGCTTATAGAAAACGTATGGTTGCTGTGGTGTGGTGGGGCGCCTGCTTCGTTTTATACACGCTTTTAAGAGTAGGCTATAGGCTGCATGGCAATTTACAGTTAATTGGGAATTTATCTAAAAGAGAGATCGGTTGTTGCGGTTGTTTTGACGAGGCTGGAGGGATGGAGGGAGGGAGACACAACCGCCCACCGGCTGGGCTGTGAGAGACGCATTTATCGGAGTTTCCCAGCTGCCCTTCACGGACACACAAACTCCGCGTTCCTTCCCCGGAGGGATCAGCAAGCAGCATTTCATTTTCAATGTGCGCCGGGGCGTCTTCTCTCCCTCTCTCCCTCTCCTCCAACTGTATGACAGCCAGGGAGGGAGAGCCGCAACCCAACCGCACATTCCCTTAATCTCATTAGTCTTTGAGGCATTCGGCACCATCTTCATTTATTTTTCTCTCTCTGTGGTTTTGAAAAGGATGGGGATGATGAGATGCTGTGGTGGGGAATGGTGCGACTTCACCACGTCACTGTCTGTTGCTTTATATGCCCACTATGTTATGTATTGACCGATCGATCTAGTGAGTTTTGTTTTTGTTTTAAATAAACGAGCTCCAAGTATTCATGAGGCAAAAAGACTCAAATCAAAGAAGAATTCCAGATAAAAATCTGTCTCTGAACGTACGTAGGTTCCGTAATGCACAGGAGAGGGACGCAGCACCGAAGCCCAATGCATGACATGGGTTTGAAGAGAGGAAAAGGAATAGGCTGTCTCGGTTTGATATCTGGTGAACTGCAACATCAAGATGTCCTAATGTAAACACATTCTCATTTGGGGATTTATTTCTCCAGAGAAAAGTAGGCCATTTGATGCAAATTCTATGCGATGCCTACTTGATTAGACTGAGATCCAATCGCCTCGCAACAAGGCAGATATAAGGCTAATCTTTTGCGGCAGGACCTAGAATAAAAACGAGGGCAACTAATTAGCTAGCAACTACATTATCACGTATGAGGTTGACTTCTTTTTTTTCTCCTTTAGAAAAGAGGATCCCAAAAAAAAGTGAATACAGATTCCAGAATGAGTAGACCAGCCGAAGACACACTTACCTCTAGAATCAACAACAACCAAAAAAAAATAAAGTAATAGGTATCCTTAAAAAACGGCTTTCACAATGTGGGGAAAAAAAGTATAATAATCCAATCCAGGTAAAAAGGTGGGGGAATTCACTTCAGATCCCCCCAAAAAAAAGCCACTCAAAACGGGTTAGAACTACGTTATATAGTTCTGTAGCTGCACTGTATGTTTACTGGTATCCGCACACACACGCACACACACATACACACTCACATAGACATTCTTTTGGCCGTGCGACCAAACCAAGGACACAGAGAGCTGGACGACAGATCGCTTGGGTAGAGCTCAATACAAATGTGGAGTTGTATCTGCTTCTAGCTCTGCTTCAACAGAGCGCTGATGTCATCAGGGGGAGGGGCCTTCGCTCTCTCTCTCTCTCGCTCGCTCTCTCTCTCTCTCTCTCTCTCTCTCTCTCTCTCTCTCTCTCTCTCTCGCGCGTTCTCATTTTTCTCCTTTCTCTCCGAGAGAGAGAGAGAGAGAGAGAGAGAGAGAGAGAGAGAGAGAGAGAGAGAGAGAGAGAGAGAGAGAGAGAGAGAGAGAGAGAGCGACGCACACAGAGAGCTCGCAGTGCTCTCGGGCTACACTAGAGGGAGTGGAGGAAAGGGGAAAGTCATTAAAATCCCTTGTCAGACATGTGCAGTAAGGAGAAGTGAGTAGTCACACTACTAGCTGCTTGGAAATAAAGCTCTTATATGTGGAAAGCTGTCCTGGTGAGACATTGATAGTGATTTTGATTCCTGTTTTTTTTGCGTTGTGGCTGTTTGGTTAATTGTGCACATATAATAACAGGGCTGTGTTAGAATTCAAGAGGGTTTTGGTTTGTCACTGTGTACAAGCAGTGGAATGTTGTCATGGCATGTTTGCAACAACAATATAATAATAATAATAACAAAAGGGGGATGGACCCCTTTTGGTGTTAGCATTATGTTATGCTTTAGCTATTGAAAAATAGCAGATCTACAAGCTCATAGCGCGCCACCGAGTGGCGCGCTATGAACTTGTAGGTCTGCTATTTTTGAAAAATCGAAGAACGACTGACATAGAAACACAGCTTTTTCAGAAAACTGTCAGGATGTAGAAGACATTTTTAGAATCTGATCTCAGGTCAAAATGGGCTAGAAATGCACTCTGTCGAGGTGTCAACGTGCGCCTTGCACACAAGCAGGCCATACATGGCCTACTTGTGCGCAAGCAGAGAGCGCAAGTACTGCTACTAAGTAATGTCTATTACAACTGCTGTTCTAAATCCTTTAGACCCGTTATTGACCTTATACCTACCTTGAAATGTACCTTAGTTACGTCACCATCAACAGCCAATTAGGGACCACCAAGAGGACATGCCTACATACACAGCCGACCCCAGTACTTGCGCGCTCTAATACTACTAATAATGATAATAATAATACTACTACTACTAATAATAATATAAAAACACGTTAAATAGTACAAGTCAAAGGTAAAACAAAACTGAGTTATTTGAATTTTTTAATAAATACATTTGAATGAATATTCATATATCATTATATACAGTACAATCCTAGGATATCACAACTATAATGTTATTTTAACTGATCTGATTCTGTATGGTATGTTAATACGCTATAACTAGCACATCTGAAGTGGTTTGAGAGGTGGTCTAGTCTTTCAATGAGAAATCTAGATCCTTTCTGTGTGGAGTTTGCATGTTCTCCCCGTGTCCCCTTGGGTAGGTACCCTCACAAAAACATGCAGTAATCCTGGTCTCTAAACTACCTCCCCTGGCCAGCCAGGATTACATTAGATAATTGGCACTGGGTGAAAAAACTGGGTTGCAAAATCGTGGGATAAAAATTTAAGAAAAATAAATAAATAAATCTAGATCCAAATGGTAAATGGTAAATGGTGCATTTATATAGCGCCTTTATCCAAGGCACTTTACATAGATTGTGCATTACATTCACCCATTCACACACACATTCATACACCGATTGCGGCGGAAGCCATGCAAGGTACCAACCAATGGTTGACCATATCAATAAAGTTATTTGAAGCATTCAAATAGGCTTACTGGATTGGATTTGGCACTAGATGAGACGCCATCTTAATTGTAAACCTACTGATGATTGTAGTAAACTTTGTCTAAAAACACCAAACAAAAAACACCATAACAATGATAATACAACATACATGCACACTTTGAAAGTGTAATATGTACTGTCAAAGCTGTCTTTTACCTAGGTTACCCCAGCTTTTATTTGCAGAAAGAGGGGAGTCTAGTAATAAATGGATAAATGGACAAGAGAGGGTGATTGCCCACCTCAAGCTAAAGTGCTACCATATGCTTAGCTGCCAATATGAGCCACCCCGTTGGATAAGGACCTCACCATGTCAAACATGGACAAAACCCGTCCGTCAAACGCAGGTACAGCAGCTGGTCGGGTTGAATTAATCGCTAGAATTTATCCGGACACAAATTTACCAAAACACAGAAAACAGCTACAGACTCTTGGGAGAGTTCATAGAATGGCTGCGTACAAACAAGTTCAAGGCCCACTAGCAGAACTCAGCCAAATGTGTTGGCTGGGGAAGTTCCTCGTTGACAGTTAATGTTGATCTATTTATTAAATCAAAGTGGTGATCAAATGCTATTTCCTCTCTTCCTGTGAATAAGTGAGGCTATATGGACACTTACAGGGCAATTGTACCAATGTTCCTCCCACCTTTTGAGAGCAAAGCAGTTGATTTCCTCTCTTACATTATTCTATATGGTTGAGATTTTGTATTTTATTTTTTGAATCAAATGTATCAATCTTTTTAGAGGGGTTTGTGGTAAGTTATAAATGGTAAAATAAACTGCTTACACACTTTACAGTGTGTATTTCATTCACCTTGTCACACAAACATTCACACACTGATGGCAGTTGATTGATTGGTTGAATACTTTATTAACTGCAGTACAGAGGTACACGTACAGCTCTGTGGGCTTGTTTCCATTGTGGTCTTATATATTAAATTCATCAAGACATATAAAGATGTGCAAACAAGTGTCCTGGACACAAAGCCAGTGCCACCCCAGTGGTGAGGTATGGTAAATCTGGAGGGTTTAGTATTGTACGAATATATTTAGTTATTCTGTCAAAACTATGTTAAACAGCTGTGACAACTGTGTGAGAAGGAGTGTCATTGTACAAGATCCATAGACCACTTATGTATCCATTTATCTGCCAAGTGAGTATTTTTTTCAAATCAAAGCTCATACGTATACCTATGATATACTGAAGATTTAGAACATACAAACCAGCGTCACACACATTTTGAGATGCGCTCATTCATCCCCATGTGTTTTTCATCTACACAGTACACCTTTGTATGCTTGTGTCTTTTGATGGACAAGCAGGAACAAGATGTTCTTTCGTTGACAAACTTGACACAGGCGCACGCGTGCACACAAACGCATGCACGCACACGCAGTTCACAAGATGTACTTTCCATCGTACTCTATATTTGGACCCAGTTTAGTGCTCCATTTCATGTTTAACTGAATCCAAACAGCGGGTTAATTTGCTCCCCCAGAAGCCCTAGCGATCAGAAATGAGTCACCGGTTTAAGTGTTGTTGCGCCACTAGAGCTGACCCAGCCAACAGCGCCCTGCGTGGCTGCGTCATCTCCTCCTGAGCCACCTGACCCAGCCAACAGCGCCCTGCGTGGCTGCGTCATCTCCTCCTGAGCCACCTGACCCGGCCAACAGCGCCCTGCGTGGCTGCGTCGTTTCCTCCTGAGCCACCTGACCCAGCCAACAGCGCCCTGCGTGGCTGCGTCATCTCCTCCTGAGCCACCTGACCCGGCCAACAGCGCCCTGCGTGGCTGCGTCATCTCCTCCTGAGCCACCTGACCCGGCCAACAGCGCCCTGCGTGGCTGCGTCATCTCCTCCTGAGCCACCTGACCCAGCCAACAGCGCCCTGCGTGGCTGCGTCATCTCCTCCTGAGCCACCTGACCCGGCCAACAGCGCCCTGCGTGGCTGCGTCATCTCCTCCTGGGCCACCTGACCCAGCCAACAGCGCCCTGCGTGGCTGCGTCATCTCCTCCTGAGCCACCTGACCCGGCCAACAGCGCCCTGCGTGGCTGCGTCATCTCCTCCTGGGCCACCTGACCCAGCCAACAGCGCCCTGCGTGGCTGCGTCATCTCCTCCTGAGCCACCTGACCCGGCCAACAGCGCCCTGCGTGGCTGCGTCATCTCCTCCTGAGCCACCTGACCCAGCCAACAGCGCCCTGCGTGGCTGCGTCATCTCCTCCTGAGCCACCTGACCCGGCCAACAGCGCCCTGCGTGGCTGCGTCATCTCCTCCTGGGCCACCTGACCCAGCCAACAGCGCCCTGCGTGGCTGCGTCGTCTCCTCCTGAGCCACCTGACCCGGCCAACAGCGCCCTGCGTGGCTGCGTCATCTCCTCCTGAGCCACCTGACCCAGCCAACAGCGCCCTGCGTGGCTGCGTCATCTCCTCCTGAGCCACCTGACCCAGCCGACAGCGCCCTGCGTGGCTGCGTCATCTCCTCCTGGGCCACCTGAGTAGGCAGACAGACACCTTCGCCCTGGCCCGCAGCACCACTGATTGAAGAACCCCACTTCATCCTGGTCTGGATTATTAGCCCACTGATCAAGTGGGATCGCATACAGTGGTGGAGAGCAACTCAGTACATTTACCTAGGTACTGCACATTTTGAGTTATTTGTACTTTACTTGAGTATTTCAAATGTCCAGTACTTTTTAATTCTACTCCGCTACGTCTCAGAGCCAATTGTTTTTACTTTTACTCCACTATAATTATTTTAAAACTTTAGTTACTAGTTACTTTGGAGATTTTATACATTTTAGCCGATCTACAATCTCACAATGCGTCATGATGCGACGCATTGTGAGCTTGTAGATCGGCTATTTTCAAAACATTGATTTTGTACACAGTTTCAACTTGTGAAATGGGACATTCTGCAATATGAGTAGTCTACTTTTACTTTTAGTACATTAAGTACATTTTGATGCCGATACTTTTGTACCTTTACTTGAGTGCATTTTGAATACTTGAAACGGAGTGCATTCCATCTACATTGCAGTATTGATACTTTTACTTAAGTAAAACATTTGAGTACTTTTTCCACCACTGATCTCATATCGGAGGCGTTAAAAAGGGTTTGGGGGGAGGGGGGGGGGGGGGGGATTTGGCTGCTTGAAGTTAGTTGATTCCACATTGAGAAATTACCATAATTGACAGGTGACCGATCGTCAGTTGTGTTAATTTCTCCGTGGCTTCATACCTCAACATTGATAGTGTGTATTGGGGATGACACATTCAGGCTATGTGTCAGGATCTGTTCATTAGGTGATGTGGATTTGACGACCAAGCGTTAGGGACATTCTTTGTGCAATGTCACTCAACTAGAAAGAACAGCCTTGAGAAGTCACAATATTACGATGACCAGAATGCTGTGTGATGTCAAGTCACTCATATCACAGGATCAATTTGATATCCATATCCATATATTATCACCCAGCTCAATTTGAGTTTGGGGAAAATCAAAACATCTTTGTTTTCTTTGTTTGACAGTAGGTATGGTTCAATATAGTGATGGGAGATTAATCGGCAAACACAACGGTATCGGTGGATTCTAGTTGTTTTTAAGTGGTTCAACCACTTCAAGAAACAACAATACTTATTACATACATAGGGACGGCCCTATGTATGTAATAAGTATGTATGGCATTGGTCCGATTTAATTAATCGCTCCGATTGTCTTTACAGATAAACAAGGCCAAAGTAACAGCTTGAACAGATCTACAAGCTCGCAATATTAAATATAAGGTATTAAAGTTAAATCTGACTTGCCTAAGCCTGCAGTGCAGATACAGTACCCTGTTACATCATCATATCATATCAGATCATATCGACATCGGTAATATCGGTCATCGGCCATAACAGCATTTAATTATATTGGATATCGATATCGCCCCAAAATGTCTCATCGGCACCAATAATGGATTAAGTTCAATGAATGAATGAGTAAACTGAGTCAATGCATCCATGGCACCCCAGCAAGGCTTTGATAAACTTAGCTAAGTTTATCAAAGCCTTGCTGGGTGCCTTACTGATAAACTTAGCCATGCCAAGAAAAGATGAAATGGAAAAGTGCAACTCTTATATCTTTACTTTCTTCTGCTGTTACTTTGAAATCCTATCTTTCCACCTGCTCCTCTTCTGCAGTTGGCTCCAACCCCCTCCTCTAGCAACTGTTATGTCTTCAACAGGAGGACAGCTAGACACAAGTGAGTGTCCATTCCAAGAAGTGACTGATGTCTGTTGTGTTGACCTCCCAGATCCACTTAAACCGACAAGACCGTCAGACAGACCGACACCACGTTGAATGACAACACGTCAAGGCACTATACCAGCATCATTGCCTTCCATTGTATATTCATAACTTTGGACATGAATCTTACATAAACATAGACCATTTTCACATTAATTGTTATAATATCTAACCAATTATTTAAAATAAATACTATACAAATTGCTTGGCGCTTGTATACATTTTGTCCAAAGATATTCAAACCAATTTTACCATAATACTTGAGTCAATTACAGATATAATTGCGAGTTTAATAATAATAAGTTAGAATTTTGTTAGTAGGTCAATATTTTCTCCAGGGACTATTTGTATTTTCAGCTAGACCTTTAAAATTCAGTCCACATTTAAAATGCATTAAAATGCAACGATAACATAACTGGCAAAGAATTACCATGCAATGAAATTGTGTGTTGAATACTTGAAACGGATTCTCATGGATTCTCTTACTATACTGAAATAAATGGAATTCTATATGGCCTCCTTGAGACAGTATGCTTTGGACCATAGTCCTTTTTATCCAAGCCCCCTGGCCAGGCCAGGGGCCAAGGACCCATTAGCTGAGAGATGAAGCTATTGGATTCATGTTAAATGTGGGTTTTCAGACATTTAACAACTTGTCTTAAACACTCAATACTTTGTCAACTTGACCTTTGGCTTGGTGCTTGGTCTGCTCTTTTCCCCCTGTACACCAAACCTCGCTATTCTTTGCTAATGTTCCATTCCTAGGGATGAGAGGGTTCAAGTGGTTTATGTAAAAATACAATAATAAAATATAGCTGCAAGCAGCGATAAGACGGGGTCAAGCCATGAAAGCCCCTCTATTATTAAAAGAAAATAAGTTCCTCGTCAATTCCCCGTCAGTTCCTTTGTGGATGCAGCCAGTCCTCTAATGATAGAGCTTTCTAATCTCACAGCGACGACAGCGTCTGCTCCCGAATGAGCTTTAAATAGCTGGTTGGAGATTGGAGATGACGTCCCTTTTTTTGTTTTACGCTGATTGGTTGAAGGGGTTGTCTGTCAACGCTACTCCCGGCCGCAGCCAACCGTGCATTAGCAGGGTCCAGACTCCACACAAATGAATGGAAAGGAACAGCATTGTCCGTCCCTATGTCTCTCCCTATGTCCATATGTTTAGGGTACCAATTGGGGCAAAAGTGGCGCTGTTGTGCTAGAAACGGAGAGAGAAATAGTGTTGCAATGTTGCCTACTAATTACAATGTGGAGCGTGCATGAGAGATGGAGAGAGAGAGAGAGAGAGAGTTGTCTGCTAATTCCCCCACACAGTAGCTGTCTTTTTTGAGTGGTGCAAACCACTCCAAGGAACCACTCCAAGGAACAGCAATGTCCGTGTTAACCTATGTGACTTTAACCTATGTGACTGTGACTATGAGTACCAGTAGGGGCAAAAGTGGCACTGTTGTGCCAGAAACAGAGAGAGAGAGATAGTGCTGCACTGTTGCCTGCTAATGAGAGAGAGAGAGAGAGAGAGAGAGAGGGGAGGTGCACCACTCAGTTCACACGGGTGTGATTTTTTTTTAACGTCAGGAGTGGATATCGGAGACCTAAAGCTCAGAGGTCCTTTTACGAATGACTGTGAACTTCAGTTTTTTGACCGTTTCCCATGAGCCTCTACCATATTATTGCCGAATTTTGAGACGGCACAAAACTGCAAAAAATGGCAGAATCTGAAAAAGCGTTACAAAAACAATAAGGAGTCTTCTTCACCCCTTCGGGCTTGACCCCTAATAAAGTCTCTGTCACACAAACATTTGGCGGGGACCCCTGCGATATCTCTGAGGACCCCCTAGCTGTCCCCTCCCCCCTGTTGAAGACCCCTGCTTTAAGCCATTATATTAATCCTAACTCAACTGTAGGTTAATTGAACATCCCTTTAAGCTTGTTTGCTCAACGGCTGAAGTGGTGCTTCGTTGTTGTTGTTGTTGTTGTTGTTTGCATGGAGGGATTTCTTTACAAATATGGATGATCTGACAGTTGGAGACTAAAAAAATAGACTCAAATCAAAATAGACTTTCCATTGTGCAATAGTCTTCATACGAGGCTTATAGCCTCTACGTTTTCTGTTGCGGAGATGTGTTATGCATGTAGTGTTGTTTTTGGCAGCAATTTTAGTTTTAGTCTCTTAAATAGTTTTCAGTCACATTTTAGTCACCCGGAATGTTTTAGTGTTAGTCTAGTTTTAGTCGACTAAATGTCATAAGACTAAATCTACAGTTGATTTAATCGACTAAAATGTATTTTGGCGGGCCTTGATGCCGTCGTAATGGCTGTGAGTTGTCTTGATCTAAAAGTTGTGAACTTGTAGATCAGCTATTTTCAGCATGCAACCAAGTGAAAAATGACTTATACTGGATGTCTTGTCCACTAGTCCCTTCCTAGAATTGTAGTCTAGTTTTTATTTGTTGACTAAATTGTCAATATATTTAGTCTCAGTTTTAGTCATCGTAGCTTAGTTTTCATTTAGTTTCCATTTAGTTTTCGTAGTCGACGAACATTTTTCGTCTTAGTTTTAGTCGACGAAAACAACACTATGCATGTATACCAAAGCAGTGTTGATTTTGTCGACTAATACTATGACAAAAAATGTTCGTCGACTACCTTGTTTCACTGACAAACTAAATGGAAACCAAATGAGGGTGCAACGCGTTGTGAGCTTGTAGATCGGCTATTTTCAGCAAGTGTGAAATCAGTCATTACGACGGCATCAAGGCCCACCAAAATACATTTTAGTCGACAAAAACCCTATACTTTTTCTGTTGCGGAGATGTGTTATCATCAGTGGTGTAATGTAACTAAGTACATTTGCTCAAGTACTGTACCTATAAGTAAATAAATGTAGGTATTTGTACTTTACTTGAGTATTTCCAATTTCCAGTACTTTTTACTTATACTCCAATACAATCATTTGAAAACTTTAGTTACTACTAGTTACTTTGGAGAAAAACATGCATTATTAACCACTTCAACCCTATACATTTCGGCCATTTGCATTGTGAGCCTGTAGACCGGCTATTTTCAAAAGATTTTGTACACAATTTGAACTTGAGTACATTTTGAATACGGGACTTCTACACTGCAGTATTGATACTTTTACTTAAGCAAAACATTTGAGTACTTTTTCCACCACTGGTTATTATGATATTGGGAACTTCTGCAGCAAGGTGAGGAAAAGGTCAGCCTGGGACATCCTGCCGTGACCCCCGTCTCCTACCAGGGGCACACGGCAGCACCCTCTGTGTGAAGCCTGGGACATCCTGCCGTGACCCCCATCTCCTTCCAGGGGCACACGACAGCACCCTCTGTGTATGACCTCACACAGGCTTCCACTGCAGACACATCTGTCAGCGACGGCTGATTGACCCTCTCTCAGACGTACAAAGAGCCCCACTGGAGGACTAAAGGTGTCCAGTTTCTGTTATCTCAAGACCAAGGAAGTCTGTTGCCCTGTTCGTCTTTTGTGTTGTTTTTTTTGGGGAAGGGACAAGGACAGACCCCTTCTTTTTTTTTCTCTCTCCCAAGGATGCAATCTGCTTTATCTGCGCCATCTCAGTCTGTTTTGACAACAGACAGGTCATTGACAGCTCCTGACGACCATCCTGCTTTTTGCCCCTCGTCTCTCTCTAGGTCAGCGGAGCGCGACAGCATAGCTAAGTTTATTAAAGCACTTGATTCACTTAAGTGGGAGTCTGAGAGCTTTTTGGCACTGTTGACAGCAAAACAACTGTTAAGTGCAGAAGTGGGCCTCGGCTAGTCCTGTGGCTGAACCACCCCCCCCCCCCCGCCACCCCCCCCCCCCCCCCCCCCCCCCCCCCCCCGTTTGGCCCGACACTCCACCAGGCCATTGATTTGATCCGTGCTGTTGTAAAGGGCCAATAGATGAGGGACTCATGGCAGCCATTGCCACACTGCCCTACTTTTCAGGATCACCTGCCAAAACATGCACATCTGATCTGATTGCTCCCACATCTGTGAGGTGTTTCTGGTATCCTGTTATCCCCCCCCCTCCACCTCCCCCACCCCCATTTTTTTGTCTGTCATTTCAGTTTAGCACGTCTGTGTGCTGAAAGAGAGGAACGGACGGTTGTGTGAAATACAATAGGCCTCAAAACTCAAGAGCCCACGAGGAGGAATGTAGGGAGAATGATTTAGCTCTCGTATCTCTTTCCTGGCTCTGACCGGAATTCATTATTGATAGTTTTTAGGGTTTCTTGCACATGCCAAATTAAAGGGAACATGAAAAAAGCGCCTTGCCAAAACCCTGATGCTTTGTTTTCCACTGACCCTCCTGCGTCATTTACATAGTCATCATCCACCCGCAGATCTCTGCTGTGGCTCCCTGCCAACCTGACGGGGAACTTCCTTTTATTTATTTTTGGTTTTTCCTTCATTTTCCGCCTAATTTAGTCATTGCCAATTCCACCCAATATAGTCCCTGTGACTGCCAACCCCTACTGTTTGGTGTCGGGGAGAGTGTAGACAACCACATGTCTCCTCCAATACACGTGGAGACGCCAGCCGCTTCTTTTCACCTGACAGTGAGGAGAGTTTCATCAGGAGGGCTTAATGCATCTCTCCCAGACCCACTCCCGGTTGAACAGGTGCCCTGACCAACTTGTAGGAGTTGTCTAGTGAAGCAACAGAGATGCCCCCCCCCCCCCCCCCCGGCGACTTCCCAGCCAAGCAAACACGGATAATTGTGTTCGCGGGAGTGCCCGGCCAAACCGACGGCACCGCAGAGGAATCTGGTGGTTGGGCAGGAGCTCGGTGCCACCAGGAGGAAGCCCCCTGGCGGGCATCTTCTCTGTATCACAGCAATTTAACTGAGGCTGGTGTGGTGGTAACTGCTTCGGTATGCTAAGTTATTCATATCAAGTAAGTTATTCATATCTCTTTTTTTTTTAATTGCAGAGCATCTAATGTGTCACAGGGATTGAATAAAGGAAAAATGTGGTGGATTGTGGGTACAAAAACATGTACTGAATGGGGAAATGTGTGGGACGTTTGTGGCGGTGTAGGTTTCTGTGGGCATCGGCATGTTTCCCCGGTATGGTAGCCAGCCAGCCCACCCTTTTCTTTCAACCTGAGGTGGCTTGCTGTCTCTGTGCACGCATAATCGCATATGAGACGAGTGAGGTTGCTGTGCGCACGATCACGATCATTAGGCCAAAGCAGAGAACTAGCCTTGCCCTTTCTGATGCAGATCCCAGATGTTGACAGTCAGAAAGCCAACCTCTTTCATCTCCAGGGACTTGCAGACAGGGCAGAGGGGGGGGGGGGGGGAGAAAAGAGGACCCCGCCAACAACAACAACGGAAGAAGAAGAAGTGGTCGACTTCCTGTTTCTTGGCCAACCCCGGGGGCCCCGGCCGCGGTCAGCGGTTTTTTGCGCTAGGCGCTTTTGCGGGAGGAAAGACAAGCCGTGCAAATAGCTCCCATCGGCTGTTTTTCTCCTCATCCTTTGTTTTCCTTTGTTGTTTTTTCTAGGTTCCTCTTGTCTCGGATGGCGGGGCTCTGGGCTGAGTGAGCACAGCGCAGGGGGCAGCGCTGGGCAGTGGGTGTTAGTGCTTGGCTTGTCAACCTCTGGACCCCCCAAAGGGCTAATGACCCGGTGAAACAATGTGTTGTGATCAGATTAGATGGAGCTCTCCTTCCCCCCCCTGAGCTAATCAGCACCATAAAGGAGAGAATTATCATACAGTGTGTTCACAGGCCAGCATACATCTCTAATGTAGCGGATCTTTTTTACTTTCTAAACTGGTTTACTGTTGCAGCACTAAATCTGTAATTAGGAGCTTTCCTTAGTTAAGGAATAGCATTTATCTGTAATGGACTCAATGCAGTGACAATTCTCAGTGCTAATGTATCCATTTGTTACTCTGTATAGGAGTCAGAGATTAAAATAGGGTGCATTTTGCATCCCAAAACGCAGTTTATAGTTAAGGGACGCAAAAGAAAACGACCTCTGCATCCACGGGATGCACTACTGTACTACTGTACTGTTTTTATTCTAGTTTATTTTGCTAGCTTTAGTTATAATAATAATTTCTTCTTCTGTTTTCTACATGAATATAACCACATTATAACCATTATAAAATGAAATGGGAGTTAAATGCTGCAATTTGTAAAAATGGCAAAATATGACTCCTAACGTTGTTGAAGTGGGACTCATAAAATGTCCCTGGGACTCATCTAAAAGACCATCCCTGCATCCCGGGACTCATTACATTGAAAACCTATTCACATCACTGAGGAGTGTTCAAATGCAACCAAAATAGACCCATTGCATTATTGTGTACCCTTAGCAGTGTTAAAGGGACATGAAACAGCGGTCTGATTTATATAGTTTGTTTTGTGGTCTGGGTTTAAAAACTACAGGAGGGTAAAAACATGGCAGGTTGCATAATACTTAATTAGTATAGTACATCATGATACAGCTGCTGCATGTCATATTATAATGGGTGTGTTAACCCATTCTGGGCGGGCACCCCTTTTGGTGTTAGCATTATGTTATGCTTTAGCTATTGAAAAATAGCAGACCTACAAGCTCATAGCGCGCCACCGAGTGGCGCGCTATGAGCTTGTAGGTCTGCTATTTTTGAAAAATCGAAGAACAACTGATGGAAACATATATTTTTCAGGATACTGTCAGGATGTAGAAGACATTTTTAGAATCTGATCTCAGGTCAAAATGGGTTAAATGTAGGTGTGCTAACGTGCACCCATGGACAATACCATTGACTACTAACGGTCCATCTATGCTTGAGTCAAGAACGTCCCTGTCCGTCTGTCCGTCCTTGTCACACTGCAGTCTGCATATGTCTCACAACGTTGCAGCGTTCATATCGTCTGAGACTTGCCGATAGCACCACCACAAAATGTAAATAGGAAGTTAATGTGATTCTGATTCTAAATGTGGTCTCTTGTTGTACATCTCTGGGAACAGAGTTTACCTCGTCTTCTCAACCAATGCGAGTACACAACATTTTATGAAGCGATATCGTTGCAGAGTCTGTGAAGGTCCCCCGCAACACATTTTTCGGTTACTTTTGTCGTGCAACACTGAATGTAGCCTTTCTTATTTTTTATCTTTGATTCTATACCTGCACTAGATGCGCCCAGACCTCTGTTTATGCTATGGTGTCTCTGTCTGTTGTTGTCCTGTATTGTTTTGTATGTTTGAAACCACTACTTTTGCTGTAAACCCAATTGCCCTTCTGGGACATTAATAAAGACCTTGAACCTTTGTCATGCAAAGCATAAATTGGCCTTAAATGCATATGTTTTTAACCTCTAGAGGAAAACAAACTACAAAATGGTTTCATGCTTTTTTAATGGAACACTGAGGAATTCGCCGTGCATATATGCATGCCCAAATGTCCTCAACACTGAAGACGACCGCATCGCTTTGATTCAGCAAAATGATCTACAGAAGGGCCAGACTCCTGCTTCAAACACTGGAGATTAGTAGCTTGCGAGCCATACAGTATGAAAAGCCTGACTCTGCTTTTGTTTTCTGCTGAGCTGCAGTGTGCTCTACGGAGAGGAAGTGAGAGCTAATGCTATCCCCTGAAACAAACCAACAGTCTTTGCCACTCCAGATAAGATAAGATTATACATACCTCATGGTCCTCAATCACACTCTTGGTTTGCACACACAAACACACAGGAAGTGGGCATATTAGTGCTATTCTATATAAAGGGAAGGCGTGTTCTGAAGCTTGTCTTGTCTTACAACAGCCAGATGCCGTCATTGTGATCAAAGCGTTTTGGTTTTTATGTTTTCTTTGTAATCTCTACAGGGTTGTTTACTCACATGAGTCATCAAATCCCAAAGAATTACACGTTACAACCATTTCACAGCTCAGTGTCTCTGAGTGTCTCTGTCTCACAGCTCAGTGTCTCTGAGTGTCTCTGTCTCACAGCTCAGTGTCTCTGAGTGTCTCTGTCTCACAGCTCAGTGTCTCTGAGTGTCTCTGTCTCACAGCTCAGTGTCTCTGTCTCACAGCTCAGTGTCTCTGTCTCACAGCTCAGTGTCTCTGAGTGTCTCTGTCTCACAGCTCAGTGTCTCTGAGTGTCTCTGTCTCACAGCTCAGTGTCTCTGAGTGTCTCTGTCTCACAGCTCAGTGTCTCTGAGTGTCTCTGTCTCACAGCTCAGTGTCTCTGAGTGTCTCTGTCTCACAGCTCAGTGTCTCTGAGTGTCTCTGTCTCACAGCTCAGTGTCTCTGTCTCACAGCTCAGTGTCTCTGAGTGTCTCTGTCTCACAGCTCAGTGTCTCTGTCTCACAGCTCAGTGTCTCTGAGTGTCTCTGTCTCACAGCTCAGTGTCTCTGAGTGTCTCTGTCTCACAGCTCAGTGTCTCTGTCTCACAGCTCAGTGTCTCTGAGTGTCTCTGTCTCACAGCTCAGTGTCTCTGAGTGTCTCTGTCTCACAGCTCAGTGTCTCTGAGTGTCTGTCTCACAGCTCAGTGTCTCTGTCTCACAGCTCAGTGTCTCTGAGTGTCTCTGTCTCACAGCTCAGTGTCTCTGAGTGTCTCTGTCTCACAACTCAGTGTCTCTGAGTGTCTCTGTCTCACAGCTCAGTGTCTCTGAGTGTCTCTGTCTCACAGCTCAGTGTCTCTGTCTCACAGCTCAGTGTCTCTGTCTCACAGCTCAGTGTCTCTGAGTGTCTCTGTCTCACAGCTCAGTGTCTCTGAGTGTCTCTGTCTCACAGCTCAGTGTCTCTGAGTGTCTCTGTCTCACAGCTCAGTGTCTCTGAGTGTCTCTGTCTCACAGCTCGGTGTCTCTGAGTGTCTCTGTCTCACAGCTCAGTGTCTCTGAGTGTCTCTGTCTCACAGCTCAGTGTCTCTGAGTGTCTCACAGCTCAGTGTCTCTGAGTGTCTCTGTCTCACAGCTCGGTGTCTCTGAGTGTCTCTGTCTCACAGCTCAGTGTCTCTGAGTGTCTCTGTCTCACAGCTCAGTGTCTCTGAGTGTCTCTGTCTCACAGCTCAGTGTCTCTGTCTCACAGCTCAGTGTCTCTGTCTCACAGCTCAGTGTCTCTGTCTCACAGCTCAGTGTCTCTGTCTCACAGCTCAGTGTCTCTGTCTCACAGCTCAGTGTCTCTGTCTCACAGCTCAGTGTCTCTGTCTCACAGCTCAGTGTCTCTGTCTCACAGCTCAGTGTCTCTGTCTCACAGCTCAGTGTCTCTGAGTGTCTCACAGCTCAGTGTCTCTGAGTGTCTCTGTCTCACAGCTCAGTGTCTCTGAGTGTCTCTGTCTCACAGCTCAGTGTCTCTGAGTGTCTCACAGCTCAGTGTCTCTGAGTGTCTCTGTCTCACAGCTCAGTGTCTCTGAGTGTCTCACAGCTCAGTGTCTCTGAGTGTCTCTGTCTCACAGCTCAGTGTCTCTGAGTGTCTCTGTCTCACAGCTCAGTGTCTCTGAGTGTCTCTGTCTCACAGCTCAGTGTCTCTGAGTGTCTCTGTCTCACAGCTCAGTGTCTCTGTCTCACAGCTCAGTGTCTCTGTCTCACAGCTCAGTGTCTCTGTCTCACAGCTCAGTGTCTCTGAGTGTCTCTGTCTCACAGCTCAGTGTCTCTGAGTGTCTGTCTCACAGCTCAGTGTCTCTGTCTCACAGCTCAGTGTCTCTGAGTGTCTCTGTCTCACAGCTCAGTGTCTTCTTCACAACACAGCTATGAATGCAAAAGTACAACTAGAACTTCCAAACTTTTGCAAGATGAAAAAAGACAGTGGGACTTTGATGGCTTTTCCTCTTACCTAATAATGTGATTATTCAGTCCTCTCCTTACATATTGCTGTCTAAACTGCCACAAAACAACTTTTTATTTAAATGTTGTTGTCTCTAGTGGAGTCCTGGTCTCTGGTGAGTGCTATTTGGACATGCTTGATCTGAACTGTCTGGTTGAAAGACACAACACGCCGTCCTGCAGTATTAGCCACATGTATTTTGGACTTCACTTCCACATTGCCTAGTGATTTATTGGGGTGTACTATATGGGGCGTTGGGGTCAGAACATTGCAACTCTATTCTTGTCTTTTTGGAGGGGAAAGAGTCTCTGATCTTAAAGGAGAATTCCATGCTAGAAGGCTTTCTTACCTTTCTTACCTTTATTTGTAGTCGTTACGTCCCCACCAAAGAGGTCCAGGTGTTTTTTTGTGCAAAAACTCCTTATTGGCTATTTCCCCTACCATAAGCCCTCAATGAACTGCATTGAATTGAATGGGAATTTAATGGGGCTATGGGGTGTTGTGCTAATTCGCTTATTTTCATCAAAACAAGTAGTAAAGTGTGCCGCTTGGGATATTATTTACATTATGAAGAGAGGATATATACAAAAAAATTATAATTTTGAGCGATGGAAATAAGCGAATTAGCACAACACCCCATAGCCCCATTCAATTCATTTAGGGCTTATGGTAGGGGAAATAGCCAATAAGGAGCTTTTGCACAAAATAACACCTGGACCTCTTTGGTGGGGACGTAACAACTACAAAGAAAGGTAAGAAAGCCTTTTAGTATGGAATTCTACTTTAACCACTTAAGATCCCTTCAGCATAGAATAAATAGCAAAAAAAGCAAAAAAATATCTATCCTTCAAAATGTAAGAGATTATTTTATCTATTCAAAACGTATGATCATTTTTGAAGACTTCTGCTACGTGTTGCCTGTAATGACATGCCCACACACTAGTGTCACTCGGGCCTGGGCCATAGCTCAGTGGTCCAGGCACCTTGGCTGGTAATCCAGTCTGGCAGTGTGCCGCCGCGGGTTCGACTCCCGATCCCGACGGCCTTTACTGCATGTCTTCCCCCCCATCTCTCTCCCCATTTCCTGTCAGCCTACTGTCTGTCCCTCCATAAAATATATAAAATAAAGGCGAAAGCCACAAAAAAACATAGTGTCACTCGGTTGAAAGTGATGTAACTGTCAATCCACTGAAGCCCCTTAATTGGCAGCAGTAGTGCCTGGGAACCTACGGTGCATGCACGCGCTGGCCCCAGTCGGCTCGACACCGTGGAAGTGTCTGTCCCTCATGTCTGTCACCTAAACCCCCCATCACCCCCCACCCCCCTCATCACCCCCCCATGAAGTGCTTATCCATGAGTGATTTTGGAGATATCCAATGTTCCTCTTCCCACACTTCAATTGGCAGCGGCCGTGTTCAAAGGGGAACCCAAAAGAGAGTGATGACAGAGGAATAAAAGAACAGTTCGAGGGGGAGGTGAAGTTTATGGCTCTTCCTGAAAGGGCCTGTTGGGAGGAGGACCGCCCACCTATTAGCGGCTGAGTGTGGGGAGTGTTTGCGGTGGAGGCTGTGAATGACTGTCCTCCTGTCCTCTAGGTGGGACTGGGAGTAACTGGAGGAGGGTCTCTTTAGTCCAGTGTGACGCTGAGGTGTTCCTGTGGCTGTGGTTGACCCCTCCAGTAAGGAGAAGTGTGTGTGTGTGTGTGTGTGTGTGTGTGTGTGTGCGCGCGCGCGCACGTGCGAGAAATATTTATTTTCGTGTCCCATCCCATATGGGATTAATTTATATGACACATTTCACAGAGTACATTGGATACAACTGACACTACAGTCCTTCCTGTTCATACATATTTTGTACATTATTCGAACAAAAAAAGAAAACAAAACGAAAATAAACATAACAAGGCCATTTTACATGTAAATGGCCCTCCTCCTCATTGACCAGGCCTTTGACCAGGCCAGGCCTTTTCAAGGAAGTGTGTGTGTATTGGAGCACTGGGACGTGTGTGTGTTGCAATTGAATTTAATTTAATTGAATTGTGTGTGTATTGGAGCACTGGGACTGTTTATTTTGCGACCAGTGTCATGCTAATGCCTACATTCAACAAATGCATGAGTTCTCTTTTGATGTCACGTTGCGCCTTTGTTTTCACTCATATCCATATTTAATTGCGACCCCATTCTGGGTGTGCCATTATAGGCAAATAGCAGATCCACAAGTTCACAGCTTGATCGTACTACAAGGCTTAAAACAGGGCCTACATGGTTAACGTTAAGAATACACTTATCTAATTGTCTGCTGTGCCAGTAGTTAATTACTACCTTTGGTGCTTTACTTTACCTTTACACCCTGTGTGAAGTGAGAGGCGCTCCTATCATCGCACATCATCATGCATCATCTCATACTGGCCAATTACATCAGGATGCCTGTTGCCTGTGATTGGTTAGCTGATTTGCTCGTTTACATATACATTTTCCCTTCAATGTCAATGTTTAATGTTTTGATGTTTAATTTACGTATTTAGCAGAATTTTGACCTGATTTCTCCGTTATCTTGAGACGTGTGGGGACAAGATTTAGCGGATATTTGGCCTGAATTCTCCTTTCATTGTCAATGGCAAACATTGAGATGTGTGGGGACAAAAGCTGTATATAGGAGGGGCTAGCGCCCCTCAAAAACATCACACTTGTGTGAAGTGAGGGGTGCTCTTATCATCATACATCACATTCCGTGCTCAGCCAATCAAATCATCACAAATGTCATTCCGGCCAATCACTTTTGGCGTCTTCTTCACTTTTCTGCCCTCACTTTTTGAGTGGTGCAAACCACTCCAATAACCAGCTTTGTCTGTATGTTTGTGTACCTGTGTACGTGTCCGTGTACGTGTACGTGGACAGGTGAGCATGGTTACCATGGTCACTGACATTACGTCAGACCACAGCTGATCAGGCTATATAAGACCTTGCACCACTCAGTTCACACGGGTGTGATTTTTATCCTCAACATGTACTTCGCTCAGCCAATCAAATCATCACTATGGGGTAGGCATGTAACGATACACTCAACTCACGATACGATCCGTATCACGATATGAGGTTCACGATTTTCAACACAATTATTTTCCAGACAATTCTTTTTAATGATTTATCTTCCCCCGAAGCTTTTTTCACAATTTCTATTTAACTACATTGCAAAAGTAGCATTACTTTTCATGTAAAATTACTTAATTTCTGTGCAACAACTGTAAACATGCTTTCATGTTTAAACCTAGCTCGAGTTAACATTTCTTCTTTTCTTTGATGGCATCTTAGGATAGATGTAGACCTATTTGACAGTGCAGAAACATAATTGCCTTCCTTGATGTATTAATGAGCATCAATAACGACCATCACCTGGGCACAGTCACATACACATACAGCTCCCCTCTGCAGGCCTCTACTACTGAAAGTGACTGCATGGAGTCTGTCTCATTTCTCTCCAAAAGCATGTGAATATGATGGAATATGATTACAGCTCACATTTCATATCACACACTAGCCCCCTAAAAAATACCCGATATTAATTTTTAATAAATCGATACATATCGTCGGGATATAATATCGATATATTACGATATATCGTTACATGCCTACTATGGGGTGATCAGCCAATCAAATCATCGTGTTTGTGTTCACACAAACAGACAAAGCTGACAAAGCATGGTGTTAGAAAGGTGATGGTTCTCGTGCACAGGGACAGAATAGTGTCTAGAAAGGTGATGGTTCTCGTGCACAGGGACAGAATAGTGTCTGGAAAGGTGATGGTTCTCGTGCACAGGGACAGCTAGTGTCTATAGAAAGGTGATGGTTCTCGTGCACAGGGACAGAATAGTGTCTATAGAAAGGTGATGGTTCTCGTGCACAGGGACAGAATAGTGTCTAGAAAGGTGATGGTTCTCGTGCACAGGGACAGAATAGTGTCTAGAAAGGTGATGGTTCTCGTGCACAGGGACAGAATAGTGTCTAGAAAGGTGATGGTTCTCGTGCACAGGGACAGAATAGTGTCTAGAAAGGTGATGGTTCTCGTGCACAGGGACAGAATAGTGTCTAGAAAGGTGATGGTTCTCGTGCACAGGGACAGAATAGTGTCTAGAAAGGTGATGGTTCTCGTGCACAGGGACAGAATAGTGTCTAGAAAGGTGATGGTTCTCGTGCACAGGGACAGAATAGTGTCTGGAAAGGTGATGGTTCTCGTGCACAGGGACAGAATAGTGTCTATAGAAAGGTGATGGTTCTCGTGCACAGGGACAGAATAGTGTCTAGAAAGGTGATGGTTCTCGTGCACAGGGACAGAATAGTGTCTAGAAAGGTGATGGTTCTCGTGCACAGGGACAGAATAGTGTCTAGAAAGGTGATGGTTCTCGTGCACAGGGACATAATAGTGTCAAGAAAGGTGATGGTTCTCGTGCACAGGGACAGAATAGTGTCAAGAAAGGTGATGGTTCTCGTGCACAGGGACAGAATAGTGTCAAGAAAGGTGATGGTTCTCGTGCACAGGGACATGTCTAGAAAGGTGATGGTTCTCGTGCACAGGGACAGAATAGTGTCTATAAAGGTGATAGTTCTCGTGCACAGGGACAGAATAGTGTCTAGAAAGGTGATGGTTCTCATGCACAGGGACAGAATAGTGTCTAGAAAGGTGATGGTTCTCGTGCACAGGGACAGAATAGTGTCTAGAAAGGTGATGGTTCTCGTGCACAGGGACAGAATAGTGTCTAGAAAGGTGATGGTTCTTGTGCACAGGGACAGAATAGTGTCTAGAAAGGTGATGGTTCTCATGCACAGGGACAGAATAGTGTCTAGAAAGGTGATGGTTCTCGTGCACAGGGACAGAATAGTGTCTAGAAAGGTGATGGTTCTCGTGCACAGGGACAGAATAGTGTCTAGAAAGGTGATGGTTCTCATGCACAGGGACAGCTAGTGTCTAGAAAGGTGATGGTTCTCGTGCACAGGGCGGCGGTGGCTCAGGGGTAGAGTGCTTGGATGGTAACCGTAAGGTTGCCAGTTCGAACCCGGGGCTCCCCCAGAGTTACTGTCGAAGTGTCCTTGAGCAAGACACTGAACCCCTAATTGCTCCCGATATGCTAGTTGGTGCCTTGCATGGTTTCCGCTGCCATCAGTGTATGAATGTGTGTGTGAATGGGTGAATGTAATGCACAATGCGCCTTGGATAAAGGCACTATATAAATGCACCATTTACCATTTACAGGGACAGCTAGTGTCTAGAAAGGTGATGGTTCTCGTGCACAGGGACAGAATAGTGTCTTTCTCCTGCAGCCTTGAGTTGAAAGTGTACATACCTCTCTATCTATATCCCCGTTTCACAAACCAACGGCAAGAAAACAAAGCCGTGACATTTCACAGGCCAGTAAGAATTCCTTTAAAGGTGACCCATCAAAGACACACCAGTAAAAGGTAGATGAAGTCAAGCAGCAAATCACCGTAGGAGGCCAGATGTGTTCGGTAAATAGGAGCCGTGCCGTGGCTACAGTCATCATAAAGAGCATCGCTGAAACCAGGCTATAAAAGAGATGAGAATTTACAGCGAGTGAAACGAGGAGGAAAATAATAAATAGACTGATATAATATAACCCATTTTGACCTGCAGATTCTACAACATGTCTTCCAAATCCTGGCCGTTTTCTGGAAAAAAAACAATGTTTCTATATGTCGGTGGTTCGGTTTTCTTCTGTTTAAAATGTCGTTTCTGACTTTGCACCCCCGGTAAAATGATTAAAGTGAGTGAGACGAGATGGAGTCGTGCATGCTGCCTTCTATTCGAACTGGCCGCCGACCCCCATCTGAGAATATGTTGTTTCAGGGACCTCCCCCAGAAGCAAAGATACGAGTAAAAAATGTGCAGTGTGAAAGAATATATATTCAAAAATGTATCGGTGCCGTGCTATGAGCTTGTAGATCTGCTATTTTTCAATATCTAAAGTAAAGGGGTTCCCGCCCATAATGGGATAAAGGCTGTGTACGTACGTATGGGGGGGGGGGGGCTCTTGCCGATACTGTCATATATGCCGCCGGCGTGCAAATGGCTGTGATTTGAAAATGTAAATGTTGTGAGTGATATTGTTGTTGAATGGTCTCTGTTGATTGAATTGTCGCTGCCTGCATTCCGCATCTGCTGCAGTATACGGTAGATTACATTACAGCGTGGAATGAATGAATATGTGAAAAACAACAACAACAACAAAACATGGCTTCCTTTTATAAAGGTGAGTTTTGACTGATTGCATCTATCACAGATTCACAATGACATTTCAGAGAAACACCTCATGGACACAGTAAAAACGCATGTTATTATTAAAGTGTTATTCTAACTGAGTATTAAAATGGATCCGCACACGTTTCATTTTTATGGCTTAGCACTTGGCACTTTGCCAAGTCGTCCGTCCGTCTGTCTGGGGATAATCTTGCAAACCAGTGGACCGATCAGCGCCACGTTACTTAGGGCCGATTCATACTCCTATTTTAGAGCCGAATAAAAGTCGGTTCGGCGCTGTAGAGCCTACAATGTGATGTAATTTGAGGTTCGGGGGGGGGGGGCGGGTACCGTCCTAAAGTCGGCTCTTCGGTGCTACTGAAAATTTCTGACGAGCCGAAATCATTTCGGCACTACAGCGCCGAAACAGCGGTAAAATAGGAGTATGAATCGGCCCTTATTCACGCAGCCAGTATGCCAAGGAAGTGACTCCCCCTAAAATATTTTGCTATTACAAAAAATAAATTAAGCGCTATACATTATATACATTATACATCATCTCATCTTATGTGATTGGTTAGCCGATTTGCTCGTCTACATATGGCGTAAAGTTTCCCTTCGTTGTCGATGGCGTTTAATGTTTGTGTTGCCACACATTTACGTCATATTTGAAGGGACATTTGACCTAATTTCTCCTTTCATTGTCAATGGCAAATATTGAGAGACGTGTGGGGGACAGAAGCTGTATATAGGAGGGGCTAGCGCCCCTAAAAAAAAAGGATTTTGTGTGTTCCTCCATATTTGAGCCAGACTAACATCATCCGTATGACGTCCGATATCCACACCAATAATTAGGGACCCAGTTTTGTTATTATTCTCCCTTTTACCTTTATCATTTCAAGGTTCATGGATTTATGGGCAACAACAGCACGACAGTGGAACACTTAAGCCTGTTGCAGCAAGGTTTTATGGAGATTTTGGGGGTTTGATTCTTTTTCAGACCTGGTATTTTAAGTTTTTAGCTCCAGTTTCTTTTGAGAACATTAACCCGTTTTGGGCGGGAACCCCTTTTGGTGTTAGCATTATGTTATGCTTTAGCTATTGAAAAATAGCAGACCTACAAGCTCATTGCGCGCCACTGAGTGGCGCGCTACGAGCTTGTAGGTCTGCTATTTTTTTTAAATCGTTTTGAAAAATCGTTGAATATATATTTCAGAGCAAACATTTTTAACTAAAATATTTGCTTCTGGGGGGTCCCTGGAACTACATATTTTGAGATGGGGGTCCGTGGCCCAATAGAGATAATTCTAGGGGTCCTTGACATGAAAAAGGTTGAGCACCACTGACATAGAAACAGGTTTTTCAGAAAAAAATGTTAGGATTTTGAAGCCTTTTTTTAAATCGACCTCAGTCCAAAATGGCTTAAAGTTGTGTGAGCGCCAGCCGCCCACAGTTCTCCCAGGAAGGAGAACCCCCAGAGGAGGCTTCAGTTTAACCCCTGAGGATTAGTTGCTCATGCCTGGGAAAAAAAGGAAAAGGGAAAACATTGAGTCAATAGAGAGATATATAGGCCCACCCTTCTCGCTGCTTCCTTCCCACACTGAATAATCCTGAGTGTTCGTTTAACTCTTGAGAGTCTGTGTTTGTGTACAAATATGACCCTCAGGACTTAATTGTACACAGAGCGCTTTTGAAGGAAGGTGTTTTGGCACTGAGCCCACTCTGCCTTATCTGTGTGTGTGTGTGTGTGTGTGTGTGTGTGTGTGTGTGTGTGTGTGTGTGTGTGTGTGTGTGTGTGTGTGTGTGTGTGTGTGTGTGTGTGTGTGTGTGTGTGTGTGTGTGTGTGTGTGTGTGTGTGTGTGTGTGTGTGTTCAGAATCACGGCACATTTTAAGCCGATTCATGTAGTTTTTCGCTGAATATTTTGGTTGTATTTGTTGGTCTTAAACCAGACGGGAACGGACATTTTAAATAAACTATTCATTTCTGAATGAATGTATTTCCATAAATGCCTACATGGGCATCAGTTTGTTTATGGTTTATGCTTATGGCCATGTTCCACCGGCCGGCCGCAACGTAATGCACTGTGATTTCTTTATTGGCACACACCAAAAAGGAACGCTTACGCGTTTCGGCTATGCAGCCTTCATCAGAGCATCATGCTCTGAGAAATGGAAATGTGAGTACTTTGTCCGCCATTAATTACATTTTCGGATGTGCTACCTTTTTGGAGTTTTTTAAATTCCTACTTTTTGATGTATACTGGATTTGGGTTTGGCACTCCACTGAAAACCATTGCTGATGTGCAACCTCTTGTTCTCATTTAGTAAATGCACTGTGAGTTTGTAGAATGGCTAGTTTCGGTATTTCAGAAAGTCCGCTATTTATAGTTATTATTTATAACTATTAAATTGCTTAGTTTATTAGTAAAAACATAATCTTGAGTCCAGAGAATCCCATCCATTAAAATGGAGCTAGACCACTTTGGATGATGGACTAGCCGGAAATGACATCGAATGTTGCCCAATAGACGCTCCCAGGCTGTAGACTGGTGCCCAATAGACGCTCCCAGGCTGTAGACTGGTGCCCAATAGACGCTCCCAGGCTGTAGACTGGTGCCCAATAGACGCTCCCAGGCTGTAGACATGGGGCTCCATTTTCGTCACCACTAAAGCCCTTATCCCTAAACCTCTTTGCCTTTTTTACTATTTTGAAAAACATTTTTGAATAGTTCAACTAGCCAATCTACATTGACATGTTGTGAGCTTGTAGACTGGCCATTTTAACTATTCAAAAATGTTTTGCAAAATAGTATAAAAAAAAAAAGAAAAAGTTTATGGATAAGGGGTTTAATGGTGACGAAAATGGAGCCCATGGTGCTCTCTGTTATGAAACGAGTAATGTTCTGTCTTTTGATTAATCTCCGTCCTGGGCGATGGGCGTAATTATTTGTTAGGGCCGCGGAGACCTCCGTCTAGGGCGATAAGAGTGTTAAAAGCTGATTTTCGGCTCAACCGCTTCATTATATGGTGTAAACGGGGGGAGTGGGAGGGTACAAACATGTCCGTACTTAGCAGATAACGTCCCATAGCTGGGAGGGGAGGTAAGAATATGTTTGTACTTAGCAGAGAAAGACTTAATTATAACATTATCACATTTTTATGTCATGTATTTTTATGTTTTATTGTCATACTTCTCCAGTGTTCCCAGCATGCATTGCATACCGTAGAGAGACAGAGGGTGGGCGGCGGGAGAGTCGGCGGGAAATGAGGGGTATTTATGTATTGTACGCTCGTGAATAATGACCTCATTATATGCAGTGGGGGGCGATTCTTAAAAACCCCAATAAACGGATTAAAAAATAATTTGATTAGTTCAATTAAATGTTGCACCCGTACTTGACTCCGACTGCTCTGGGGAAAAAAAGAAAAGAAAGGAAAAGCAGCCTGCCAGTGTATCTCCATATAAGGAAAAGCAGCCTGCCAGTGTATCTCCATATAAGGAGAAGCAGCCTGCCAGTGTATCTCCATATAAGGAAAAGCAGCCTGTCAGTGTATCTCCATATAAGGAGAAGCAGCCTGCCAGTATCTCTCCATATAAGGAGAAGCAGCCTGCCAGTGTATCTCCATATAAGGAGAAGCAGCCTGCCAGTGTATCTCCATATAAGGAGAAGCAGCCTGCCAGTGTATCTCCATATAAGGAGAAGCAGCCTGTCAGTGTCTCTCCATATAAGGAAAAGCAGCCTGCCAGTGTCTCTCCATATAAGGAAAAGCAGCCTGTCAGTGTATCTCCATATAAGGAAAAGCAGCCTGCCAGTGTCTCAACATATAAGGAAAAGCAGCCTGCCAGTGTATCTCCATATAAGGAAAAGCAGCCTGCCAGTGTATCTCCATATAAGGAAAAGCAGCCTGCCAGTGTATCTCCATATAAGGAAAAGCAGCCTGCCAGTGTATCTCCATATAAGGAAAAGCAGCCTGCCAGTGTATCTCCATATAAGGAAAAGCAGCCTGTCAGTGTCTCTCCATATAAGGAAAAGCAGCCTGCCAGTGTATCTCCATATAAGGAAAAGCAGCCTGCCAGTGTATCTCCATATAAGGAAAAGCAGCCTGCCAGTGTCTCTCCATATAAGGAAAAGCAGCCTGCCAGTGTATCTCCATATAAGGAAAAGCAGCCTGCCAGTGTATCTCCATATAAGGAAAACAGCCTGCCAGTGTATCTCCATATAAGGAAAAGCAGCCTGCCAGTGTCTCTCCATATAAGCCTGTATTCTTGTCCTTTTCCATCTAAAAAGTACTCAAAGTTGTTACTAATACTTAAGTAAAAGTATCAATACTGCAATGTAGAACTACTCCATAACGAGTTAAACGTCCGGAATTTGAAATGTGCTTGCGTAAAAGTACAAAAGTATTGGCGTCAGTCAAAATATACTTAAAGTACTAAAAGTAAAAGTACTCATTATGCAGAATGTGCCATTTCAAGTTTTCAAAAAAATAAATAATAGCAGATGCGACATATTGTGAGCTTGTAGATCGGCTATTTTCAAATGGCCGAAATGTATACAGCGCTGAAGTGGTTACTGTATAACTAGTAACTAAAGTTTTCAAATAATTGTAGTGGAATAAAAGTACCATATTTGCCTCTGAGATGTAGCGGAGTAGAAGTAAAAGTACTGACAATTTGACATACTCAAGTATAGTATAAAATACCTCAAAATTGTACTTAAGTACAGTACTTAAAGAACAACTTTAGTTTTTTTCAACCAAGGTTCATGTTTTAGGTTATTAGAGAAAGTAAAAGGTGAGTGTAATTTTTTTTTTTCATTTGCTGCTTTCTTTCGTTTTAGGGATTTTAGCTGTTTTTGACAGGGGGGCGGGGGCATTCGAGCATGGGGCTAAATATGTAATTCTTTACAAAATGTTATAGCGATTTCTTTTTTTATTATTTACTATAGTCCTACTAGACCCCAAGAAATTACATCTGGCCACAAAAGATCATGGGATCTACTGAATGTGTCAAACTGACATATTGAGCCTATGACACACAGTGTGGCTTCCCCCCCAGTAGGCTACCTTCACATTCAGTAGATCCTGTGATCTTTTGTGGCCAGATGTAATTTCTGTCAAAAACAGCTAAAGTCCCTAAAACTAAAGAAAGCAGCAAACGAAAAAGAATGAACACTCATCTTTTACTTTCTCTAATAACATCCTAAAACATGAACCTTGGTTGAAAGAAACTAAAGTTGTCCTTTAAGTAAACTTTACTTTTCCACCACTGTCGAGTACAAACTCGTTCCCCCCACGTCTCATATCGGAGGACGTTGTTGTGCCGCCACTAGATTAGATTAGTTAGATTAGTTAGATTTCCTACCCTGGGGTCATACGGGAGTCAAGTCCCCCGGTGTGGTGCTTCCATTCTGGGACCAAACAGAGTGTCCGGAGGAGGACAGTCTGGGGCATGGGGTGACCAGAAGGTAGACCACATGACATGCCCCTAAAATATATATCTTTTTCTGACACTTGAAACAAGGCGACTTGACTTGACATCAAAAAGAGCATGTCAGCTTTGATTTGATTTGATCTTTATTTATCTTGAACATAAAAAGTACAAATAACAGTACATCAACACAATAACAATCACACTATTTTGTGTTCAAGAAGGGACAGAGAGAAGCAATGCTTATATTGTCCGACCCCCTTCTTACCTTTACATATATTGTAAAACAATATATTATAATACAAAAATGAAAAATGTATATAATAATGATAATAATAAAAAAATAATAAAACCATTTTATTACATACAAGCACACAATGCAATACATTTGCTTTCAATAGTGTTGCACACAAACATCAATAGCATATACATACAAATAACTCCGAATTCCATTTTCCTGTCTCTATTTCCCATTCCAAACTGTGTTTGTCTTATAGTATGTAACACGCCAGTGCTGCTATTACCAGCAATGGGATAATACTTCTTTTTTTTTGCGTGTGTGTATAGATGTTGTTGAGCTGGTCATTTTGAAAGTAGCTCTCAAGTCCAAAAAGCGTGGGCACGGCCACGTACCCCCCCTGGACTCTGGGGTCTTTTGGCCTCTCTGGGAGGGTTCTCTGGCAAGAGTAGAGCTGATGTCTGTTGACTCAATGGGATAATACTATTGTTTTTGCGTGTGTGTATAGATGTTGTTGAGCTGGTCATTTTGAAAGTATAGCTCTCAAGTCAAAATAGTGTGGGCACTGGGCACGTATACCCCTGGACTCTGGGGTCTTTTGGCCTCTCTGGGAGGGTTCTCTGGCAAGAGTAGAGCTGCTGTCTGTTGACTCAAGTCCTCCGTTGACATACCCCCCCCCCCCCCCCCCCCCCCCCGTGTTGGTCTAGGCTTTCATTACGGCTCCGGTCAAACAAGCCACGGCAACTGATAAAACACATGCTCTCGCTTAACAGACAGTAAGTCAGAGACTCACTCACTCGCACTCAACTCGCACGGACTTGGATTTGGCAGCATAGCAACAGGTGAGGCAATGGTGGCTGGCAGCTGTACAGCATTCATTTCATAACCCCAGAGCCATATGAGCAGTGGTTTCAAAACCTCTTCACGTCAAGGACCCTTAACGTGACCTTTATTAGCCCGCGGACCCCCATTTGAAAATACATGCCAGGGACCCCCATAAAATAATATTTATTACCGCTCTAGCAGTGATTCTCAACCCATTTCATTTCAAGGACCCCCAGTTTGGCATGCATTAGTCTACGGACCCCCCATTTAATGGCATTTCTATCTCTGGGATCCCAATTTATATTGTAAAATCACGGGTCCATTTGGTTCCATTTGTACAGAGTTACAGACCCATAAGGGTCCATTTGGTAACAAACTATCATTTAGCTGGGGATCCCCTGGAATTCCCTCAAGGACCCCTGGGGGTCCCAGGACCCCACCATGGGAACCACTGCCATAGAGTATAGACAAAGTTGAGACATAGAGCGCCGAAGTCCTGACGTCACTCGCTCATCCCCTGGTTCTGCCTGGTTCACGGAAGTAATTTCTCAGGAGAATAACATGGGCTCGTCTTAAAGCCCATATGCTTTCATATAAGCATTGTGGTCCAAAAATAAACAAGCTGTCTCTGTGTTATTGTCAGGGAGGTGTCTCTGTATCGTTTGCGACAGTCAGTCACTCATATATGATTCTAGCGAAAATGTAACTAATTCAGTAGCAGTAACGATAGTGTTTTCTCAGTTGTCAGTTGATTCTTCATATCCATATGAGTGAAACGGCCGGGATGACATGTTTATTTTTCAAACACAGTACTTATATGAGGCGATCTAAAATCCCCCAATGGGGATTACAATGCAAATAAAAAATACATGAACCTGTGGATTTGCGCCCTCTACCGATATTGACGTCAGACTTCGGTGCTCTATTGAGGGGCCAGAAAACAGCCCGGTCACGTGGTTAATGTACTCGCGCGAGCCCCATAGACTCCAATGCCTTCCATAAGCTTCCGGTGTCCCTATTCGCCAATATAAGTCTATGTAGAAGAGCCGCCATTGGACTGGCCCCATGAAGTGAAGGGAGTTGTCGTAACTCTGTCTATTACTCCATGGCTCTGACATAACCTTACCTCCAACACCACGGCGGTCAAGAAAATCCATTGGGACTGAGTTCCGGCGCCAGCTGTGCATGTATAATTCACGATGACATTTATCTCCCAACATACAGTAAATTCACGCGTCAGGCGATGTTGACTCAAGAGATTTCTTGGGGTACAATATCCGACGGCGAGCTATGGATTTCATCCTCTGCCCGGGGCATGTGCAAACAGCTGTGTTTGTACATTTGCGCCCATTACTCTGCCTGGGGCATTTCTTCGTCTCTCAATCGACGGAGGGGGGGGGGGGGGGGGGGGGGGGTCTCGCAGCCATAGAGAAGGCAATATTGTCTGTGAGAGAGAACGAGGGGACGTCTGTCTTCTCCCGGTGTGGATTACTGTCTTGGCCTCCTGTGTGGATGGCCCCTATAACACGCTTGCTGAATTTCACACTCCCTGCTATATACCTCTGAAGTGTCGGTGGGGATCGAGGACAACAATTAGAAGGTGGTGGTTTCAGGGGGTCGCGGAGGGGAGGGGTGCTGCAGAGAGTCACAGGGCCCACAGGAAGAAAGTCTAATCCAACAAATAGCTGTTGCGACTGGAAGAAGTGGGATTTATTTTGAAGACCAGGTGCAGCCCACACCTGCGTGTGCACCTTCCACCTCGCTTAATTAGAGAGCGGTATCCTGCCTAATGAATATTCTCTCAGTCTTTCTCTCTATGTGTGTGTGTGGGCGGGAGCAGAGAGAGGCTCAGTGGGGAATTATCCACCCTTCCCCGGAGACTAGTGCCTTCTCTTCTTCTTCTTCTTCTTCTTCTTCTTCTCCGCTCGCCCTACAATAAGAGCACGCTCGCGCTGCATGCCGATTCAAAAGCCAACTATTGATTTCACGATCCATTGTGTAACGATCGCGTGCTCTTCCTTTTAACATTCCGCAGCTGATTTTTCATCTTCTTCTCCCATCCGCTGAATTTCTCTTGAGACCGAGACCGTTCATTGGAGTCGTCTAAGAGAGAGTGAGGCCGCGTTTCTACATTGTTCACTGCTCGTGATCTCCCCCCGTGCCTTCAGCGGAGTAACTCTTGCACAGAAGGATAGATATAAGGCCATGTTCCCACTTTCACTGAGTATGTAAAAAAAAAAGTGCACAAAGATGCAGTTTTTATTCCCAGGCCGTCACCGTAGTATGCGTTAGAAGCTTTTGGGGATCATGCAACATCTCAGTCAGTGCTGATGCTTGCCTCTTCCTGTCAGAAGTCTTAACCCATTTTCGGCGGGAGACCCCTTTTGGTGTTAGCATTATGTTATGCTTTAGCTATTGAAAAATAGCAGATCTACAAGCTCATAGCGCGCCACCGAGTGGCGCGCTACGAGCTTGTAGGTCTGCTATTTTTGAAAAATCGAAGAACCACTGACATAGAAACATAGCTTTTTCAGAAAACTGTCAGGATGTAGAAGACATTCTACATTCTACAGATCAAAATGGGATAAAGGGGCCGTTCGTCTCCGCCTCACTGTAGTGGAACCACAGGTCTCTAATCGGGGGCCGTGGCAGCAGAGACCCCTGCCTGGATCCTCTCTGAACACTTTACCCAGCGTCCTCCTCTGAGACGCCACGCCAGCGCCTCGTTGTGCACCATGACAGACAGGTGAAGCCGCTAGTACATCCAGCTGTCAGTTACACCTGTGTGTGCGTGTGTGTGTGTGTGTGTGTGTGCGTGTGTGTGTGTGTGTGTGTGTGCGTGTGCGTGTGTGTGTGTGTGCGTGTGTGCGTGTGTGTGTGCGTGTCTGTTAGTCTGAGATCCATATACGTCTCGGGGGACGTAAGTGTCAGTCCATGCTATACCATCTGCCATGTAAGGCCTTCACACCGTTCTGTTTGTGATGTTTAGGTTTGGCCAACGAACCGCCGCCATGAATAGGAATATGGTAGAGACTGCAGATCTCAAACTGTCTGGTGGCAGGATGGGAACGCTGCGGTCGTGTCCGAGGTATAGAGCCATATCCATATCCGGACAATATATCTGCAGATATCAGCAATTACGCAGCCGATGTGTGCAGATTTTTAACATCTTTTAAACTTGTGTGTCCCTATTTTGGGCATGTCATCACACTAGGTGGTAAAAAAAAAAGTTATTCAATTATTTTAAATGGAATATTATTATGCAAGATCACAACGTGCCGCGTTGAAAAATGTATTGGAGTTACAAAACTCAAAGCTAATTTGTCCCTAATTGATTAGAATTTTATTTGACACTTTTTGACTAAACATCTTTCAAAACATTTGTATTGGGTGGTCCATGTTGGCTCAGGAGTCAGGGTCAGCATCGGACAAAAAAAAAAAAAAGATCTGGCATCAATCGGGCTCTATAGTCAGACTCCGAGGGTTGTGTATGTTAGCTTCATGCAACAAGCCTGGCCCCCACTGCCCTCTGCCCATGAGTGTCGCCACCATCACCACCACCCACATCACATAGCCGGGTGGGTGACCTACTGACCTTGCCCCCTCTATGTTTAGCAAACTCTCTGCCATTGTCCATTCAGTGTGTTTCCATGGTGACGCCCCTCCGCCACCTCAAACAGTTCTGGATGGTGCTTGTCTGAGCAGAGGGGAAGCATGGCTTCAAGAACATTCTTGGAATATGGTATGGTTACTGTGGTCGAGATCAAACAACAACATCACAACAACATAACAACATAACAAGACAATGTGAGGGTTGCCAAACTCTCTTTGGCATATCGCAGTGCTTCTGACTGCTTTCTGGAGAGCGATACTCTGCAGCACTCTTTTCTTAGACCAGTCGTGTTCATGCCTGAGCAGTTGTCAAGCTGACTGTTTGAAAATAATGTGTCCTTTTTTCCCCTCGAATGTTACATCATGGAACATAAAAAAAACATGATCATGGAACATAAAAAAAATAACCAGTCCAGTCGTATTACTTTACAAATCTTAATCCAACTCTGAGAGTGTAAAGCTTTGTGTTAATCGCTAATACAAGTTCACAACACGGCGTGTTTGTGATGCGACTCGTTTTGAGCTTGTAGGTCAGCTGTCGTTGAATGGCCGAAGTATAAAATACATCCTTTAACCCATTTTCGGGAACCCCTTTTGGTGTTAGCATTATGTTATGCTTTAGCTATTGAAAAATAGTAGGTCTGCTATTTTTGAAAAATCGTGAAAATGTGCCTGAAATCTTTGAATATATATTGTTACAGAGCGAGTTTTTTACTCAAATCTTTGCTACTGGGAGGGTCCCTGGAACAACATATTTTCAGATGGGGGTCGGCAACCAATGTCATATTTGGGGTCCTTGACATGAATATGTTTGAGAACGACTGACAGAAACATGTGTTTTTCAGAAAACTGTCAGGATTTAGGACATTTTTTTTATTACAGTACAATCTAAAAAAAAAAGGTTACTGGACAACCAAACCTGTGACCATGTTCTGTACAGTCTAATTATTAGACTGCACAGAATACTGAACAGAGACTATTAGACTCTAATAGTCTAGTTCACTTGGCAGCGTATCCTGTATTACTTGGATCCTGCATTATTTGAAAGCAATACTGCACCTTATGCACACGTTACTTTAGTTACCAAAACAACGCTGCTAAATTATAATTTACACCTGTTCTTGTGTATGTATGTTTCTAAATGCTTTTGTTTCCTAATGTAAGTATAATGTTTGCTTGTTTTGTTTTTATGTGGGGACTGCGGAAGGAAAATTAGCATTTTTGCTGAATGCGGTGCATTTATGTAACGTCCATTAGTAATGCATTGTCCCGTCTAAATAAGCAAAGTAAAGTAAAATCGGGCTAAGTGGTTAACACATTTAAAGGAGAATTCCATGCTAGAAGGCTTTCTTACCTTTCTTTGTAGTTGTTACATCCCCACCAAAGAGGTCCAGGTGTTTTTTTGTGCAAAAACTCCTTATTGGCTATTTCCCCTACCATAAGCCCTCAATGAATTGCATTGAATTGAATGGGAATTGAATGGGACTATAGGGTGTTGTGCTAATTCGCTTATTTCCATCGAAATAAGTAGTAAAGTGTGCCGCTTGGGATATTATTTACATTATGAAGAGAGGATATATACAAAAAAAAATGGATGGAAATAAGCAAATTAGCACAACACCCCATAGCCCCATTCAATTCCCATTCCATTCAATTCATTTAGGGCTTATGGTAGGGGAAATAGCCAATAAGGAGGTTTTGCACAAAATAACACCTGGACCTCTTTGGTGGGGACGTAACAACTACAAATAAAGGTAAGAAAGCCTTCTAGCATGGAATTCTCCTTTTAAGGAAAAAAGGAAAAAATAAATAAAAAACACAACAAAAACAAAAAGGGAACATGTACAGGAAGGTTTGGGCTCCCAGTGCCATTTATTTGCTTTTAACACATTGAGAGCCCACGCAAAACTGCCAAAAATCACTTTCACCTAGAAAATCCATTCACATTTTTTATAATTCAGCTGACTGTGGAGACACATGCTGGAACTTTTTACTTTGAAATGTTTTATAGTTTCTGAGTTATTTAATTTAAACGCCAAATGCATTCTCAATGGCGAAAACACAAACTTTGGCACCACGTATTAAAAAAAAAAAATCATTGTTTTGATTTTTTTTGAATAAAAAAAAATAGCCCAAGACGTCCACAGACGTCTTGGGCTATGCACGTGCGGTGCATACACAAAATGTGTAACAGAGACTGTGGGCCTGCCATGGGAGAGCACTGTCACTGTACTGTAAGTGGATTACAGAAGCCTGCAGGGCGATGCAAACACACAAAATGAACATCTGGATTGTTCCTTTTTAGTACATCCAGCACTAAGCTCTAAAAGTACACCAATCCATCCAGTATCATTTGGAATGACATGTAGCCTAGCAACCAAAAGAAAACGTGTGTCCAAAGAAAACCGTGTTTATACCATGTGCAGAAAAAGGCCCGGCTTCTCATTAGCTTAGCGTCGTTTGTCGCGCGACTTAACAAGCTATTTGTTTGTGGCACTCCTGCAGGTGTGTGTGTCTTTGGGTGGGTGTTTTTTTGTGTTTTTGCGGGTGGCCACGGTGAGATTGGCTGTGTGACTGTAATTACTAATTTAGCTGAAGTGCGGGGAAAACAAACAGACAAGAGAGGGAAAAGCCGGTGTGATCTGACGACACCCCCTCCCCCACCCCCCTGCCAGCTGCGTCTAACCCTAATCTGTTCAGGTAATTCACCTCAAAACCTCATTGATTCAACGCCCGGCGATTGAATTTCACTGCATCTCTGAGGCGGGCGGTGGGGGCGGGGGGTGGGGGGGAGTGAAAGCCTATACCTGAGCACTCACATGGAGTGGTAAGCACAAGACGTTCAGTCAAAGTGACAGGTGATAAGTGCTTTGGCGCACAGCTTTAAGTCATTCCTTCTATGCATGTTTAGCTCTCTGCAGCGACCGCCATCACCGTCATTAAGACGTCCAGCATCTTGTCGTCCCCCCCCGTTCGGTCACTGTCGCCCCGGCGTCTGCCTGCCTCCATCTCTCCTCCTGCAACATGTTCCCCCAGACGGGATGAGCAGTAGCATTAACCCATTTTGGGCGGGTACCCCTTTTGGTGTTCTAAGCATTATGTTATGCTTTAGCTATTGAAAAATAGCAGATCTACAAGCTCATAGCGCGGCACCGAGTGCCGCGCTATGAGCTTGTATAGGTCTGCTATTTTTGAAAAATCGTAAAAATGTGGCCCAAATGTTTGAATATATTCTTTCAGAGCGTTCGTTTTTAGCTCAAGTTTTTCAGAAAACTGTCAGGATTTTGAAGGCATTTGTAGAATCGTCCCAGGTCAAAATGGGG
>NC_136791.1:3529893-3609367 GCF_951216825.1 Electrona antarctica | reverse complement strand
CCTAAATAAGATTTAACAGGCATTGCCTTGCTGCGATGCTTATTTTGCCACACCCAACGGAGGGGTTATCTAATATAGCAAGCTTGCGGATAGAGAGGATGTCGTTATCAGGACGTTATCCGTGGCAGCCCTGGCATACAGCACAGCACAGGACAGGACAGGACGTACCAAAATGCCAGATCAAACTAGGAGCAGGAGACCAAGATTGTCGTTTGGCAATTAAATAAAGTGAGAGAACTTGAAGAAGGTCCCGCATAGAGTTCACCACTGTCTCTAAACTGCATCGCTGGTCCACAAACTAATTACAATTCTTTAACCCATTTTGGGCGGGAACCCCTTTTGATGTTTTAACTAAGCATTATGTTATACTTTAGCTATTGAAAAATAGCAGATCTACAAGCTCATAGCGCGCCACCGAGTGGCACGCTACGAGCTTGAAAGGTCTGCTATTTTTGAAAAATCGTAAAAATGCGGCAACGTTTTTTTTATTTCGACGTCAGGCCTAAATGGGTTAAGGTCTGCTGCTGTCTGTTTTTTTTGTGTGTGTGTGTATATATATATATATATATATATATATATATATATATATATATATATATATATTTATATATATATCTGCTGTCCGGAGGAAACCTCATAACTCCAAAACACAGACGTAGAGGGTGTTCAATAGCAGTGATTTATGAAACAACACACAGACGTAGAGGGTGTTCAATAGCAGTGATTTATGAAACAACACACAGACATAGAGGGTGTTCAATAGCACTGATTTATGAAACAACACACAGACGTAGAGGGTGTTCAATAGCAGTGATTTATGAAACAACACACAGACGTAGAGGGTGTTCAATAGAAACAACACACAGACGTAGAGGGTGTTCAATAGCACTGATTTATGAAACAACACACAGACGTAGAGGGTGTTCAATAGCACTGATTTATGAAACAACACACAGACGTAGAGGGTGTTCAATAGCACTGATTTATGAAACAACACACAGACGTAGAGGGTGTTCAATAGCACTGATTTATGGAATAAACTGTAAACAACACACAGACGTAGAGGGTGTTCAATAGCACTGATTTATGGAATAAACTGTAAACAACACACAGACGTAGAGGGTGTTCAATAGCACTGATTTATGAAACAACACAGACGTAGAGGGTGTTCAATAGCACTGATTTATGAAACAACACACAGACGTAGAGGGTGTTCAATAGCACTGATTTATGAAACAACACACAGACGTAGAGCGTGTTCAATAGCACTGATTTATGAAACAACACACAGACGTAGAGGGTGTTCAATAGCACTGATTTATGAAACAACACACAGACGTAGAGGGTGTTCAATAGCACTGATTTATGAAACAACACACAGACGTAGAGGGTGTTCAATAGCACTGATTTATGAAACAACACACAGACGTAGAGGGTGTTCAATAGCACTGATTTATGGAATAAACTGTAAACAACACACAGACGTAGAGGGTGTTCAATAGCACTGATTTATGGGGGAAAGAATAAATAAAAAACTGAGTTATGAGGTTGCCTCCTGACAGCAACATATATTATTTTCTGTGTACGCTGGACTTTTTTTTCCTTATCAAAACAAACCAACCAACGATGTCAAACGCACTGTCTCTGTGTTTGAGCGTGACAGAATGTGCATTCGAGAATCAATGTTGCTTAGTTGAGTCTGGCACCGTGTTTCTGTTTCCGTCTCCGACAGTATGCTTGGAGGTAGCGGGAGCCGAGATAAGCCAATTAGACACTTTTTAAAAAGAAAAACAAGTTGAAACTGTAGACAAGGTTCATACACTTTAACCCAGCCTGGCGTCAAAATAAAAATAACGTTGGCTCTGAAAGAATATACATTCAAAGATTTGTGCCGCATTTTTATGATTTTTCAAAAATAGCAGACCTACAAGCTCATAGCGCGCCACTCGGTGGCGCGCTATGAGCTTGTAGATCTGCTATTTTTCAATAGCTAAAGTATAACATAATGCTTAAAACACCAAAAGGGGTTCCCGCCCAAAATGGGTTAAACTCCTCTGTGTTAATTGTATCCATTTATAACTCGGAGAGTGTATAAATGTGACCAAATGGACCCTCACGAGGGGTCCATTTGGTTACATTTGTACCCAGTGGTGGGAAAAGTACTCAAATAGTGTAAAAGTATCAATACTGCAATGTAGATGTACTCCGTTACAAGTAGAAGTCCAGTATTCAAAGTGTACTCAAGTGAAAGTACAGTAGGTAAAAAGTACTCATATTGCAGAATGTACAAAATCTTTTGAAAATGGCAGATCTACAAGCTCACAATGCGTCACAACTCATTGTGACCTTGTAGATCGGCTATTTTTAAATGGCTGAAATGTACAGTATGGTCTAAGTGGTTAATGTATGTTTTGTAATAATAATAAAAATCTACAAAGTAACCAGTAACTATAAGTATTCAAATCAATGTAGTGGAGTACACATGTTTGGCCTGAAATGTTGGGCATTGGAAATGCTCAAGTAAAGTATAGGCCTACAAATACCTCAAAATTATACTTAAGTACAGTACTTAAGTAAATGTACTTAGTTACTTTCCACCACTGTTTGTACCTTTTTGGAGCTAAATGAACACGGGAGATTTAACTGTGCAGGGTCGGCCCTTACCGGTGGCTCCTCAGTAATTAGAACTTCCATTACCGATCACAAAGTCACTCGGCGTTTGAAGTGCTGCCTTAATCCAGACCGTGTCACATTCTGTCAGTGCATTCAGGGAGAAAGCTCAAAGAAGATAATCTTATGACAGTTCTGAATTTAGCAGTGTGATGGCTACTACGTTGCAAAAAAAAAGAAAAGATTTCCGACTGCAATTTGTAAGTTAGGCATTTAGCTGTTGTCTAGACTCTAGACTGGAGTGACTTACAAATTGCAACATCGGAGTAAGTGGCATGAACCACTCGCAAAGAACATACATTTAGTGCTACAAAGTAGCAAGGATAGCAGGCAAACATCAAAGTATCTGTCTAAATCTCTCTAGGTCGTCCTCAGACGAGCCTTCCATCGTCTCTTCCAGTCATCCCGGTTCTCCATACATCCGGCCAGCTCGTTGGTGCTTTGAGCTCCTGCATCTTTCTTGAGTACATCCACATGTGTTAGTATGGGACGTCCTCGTGACCGGTGCCCATGTGTTGGTTCCCACAGCACCAGTTTGCTGCAGGCTGGCAGCTCCTGGTGTCTTTGGCAGTGTCCTTACAAGTCTCATTCTCCTGGCTGCTATTTTGTCGCTCACCCTGAATATTCCAGCATACAGATTCTCATTGGTAACATGTGTACTTTTGCTGATGTTGAGCCACTACACTTCACATTCTGGTGTAGCACCCGTCTAGAGCCTTCTGCAGACTTGGCTTCAGGGTCCAGCATTCACTGCCATAGTCACAGCTTAGTTTGGTTTGACGGGGGAGGTTGGAGTTCCATACAATTCCAAATCAGTGGTTTTCATCTAGTGGTCCAGGGACCACTAGATGAAACCTTGAGGGGGTTCCAGGTGGTCCCCAGCTAAATGATGGAGTTGGTAACCAAAATTAACTCTTGAGAGCGTCAAGTGAAACCAAATGGATCTACACCAAATGTACGGGTCCATTTGGTGTAGATTTAGTCGACTAAATTGTATTTTTGGTGGGCCGTGATGCCGTCGTAATGTAGCCTGATTGTCAGACTCTTCGTCTGTGAAAAACAAAGGTAGTCGACGAACATTTTTCGTCATAGTAGTAGTCGGCGAAATCAACACTGGTAGAGTTTTTAGACTGCAGCGGAAAATCTAGGGAGTGAGTCTGCAGTCCTCCTGACAGAGGAGAGGAGGAGGGAGAGGAGGAGGAGGGAGAGGAGGAGGGGGGTCAGTCCCTCTTGGCATTTAATTAACAAGATTGAAAGATGCGTGGCTCTGTTTTCAGTGATCTCACTCTAGATGTCCAGTTGATCTTTTCTCGTAGAATGTGACAATCCCTGCATGAGCGTCTGGGATAATTTCTTCCATGCATGCGCCTATGAGGTACATGCATGTACAGTACACATACCTGTGTGTGTGTGTACTGTACACACGCACGCACACACACACGCACACACACACACACACACAGTATTCTACTGTATCCTTCGAGTACTTCAGGCGACGTGGCTGCCCACTCTGTTTAGGTCATCCATCCATCTCCACCTCTCCTAAGTGAATAGCAGTTTAATCACGTATGCATTTAGAGCCATCTGCGGCTTCACTTGCTTCTTTTCCTCCAAGACAAATGCGCTCACATTTACCATGTCGCCACCAGACACATAAACAAGAGACCCCTTGACTTGTCTTGACAAGCAGGTATAACCTTGGAATATACACTGTAGCTCGCTGATTTATAGGGGTCACTGGGATATTTCTTTGTCCTTCATGTTTCCTTCCCGTGATTCCAAAAGGATCTTTTGCAACAATTGCGATTAGATTGCGTTTTGTCAAACATGTGACTCGACGGCCTATGAGATCTTTCAAGCAATTTGTCATGGCGGTTGCACGATCAGACCACGCACGCACGCACGCACGCACGCACGCACACACAGTATTTGTGCACTCCTCTGGACCTGTCCCCGCTCATACAATCTGATTGGTTGCTGACAGGAAAGACTAGCCGAGGTTAACCCATTTTGGGCGGGAACCCCTTTTGGTGTTTTAATTTAAACATTATGTTATAATTTAGCTATTGAAAAATAGCAGATCTACAAGCTTGTAACTAAACTTGTAGGTCTGCTATTTTTGAAAAATCGTGAAAATATGTATTTCAGAAAACTGGAGGATTTAGAAGATTTTTTTTAAATGTTGAGGTCAGGCCTAAATGGATTAATTCTGGGAAAGGGATACATCATGGAGGTGCGGTGGGAGCCAATGCATTTCAAATGATGTGTCCTTGGTGTACAAGGTTACCGCTGACTTCCTCCCCTCGCTGGGAACAGGCAGCTGTGGAATTGTGGGATATATATATATATTTGTTGTGTTGAGCCTGATGATGAAAAGGTATTTTCTGACCTTTGACCTTTTGTTGATAGGACGAATTTCACCAAAGCGTCTGCAAAGGAGGCGGGCCGCCTATAGAAGACGGTCTGTCTGTGCTTTTGCGGCTAATCTCGCAACCACCGTATCGCTGTTGCTGCCTGTAGTGTCACTATTTTACGTGTGAATATTGGTCACATCTTATATCTATAAATGTGCCTTGTCTCTGTACGTTGCCTACCCCTGCTTGAGGTACATGTTGATGCCGATAGTAACTTTTGCACTTTTACTTGAGTGCATTTTGAATGCATTCAATTTTGTGTTAAGTACAACATTTGAGTACTTTTTCCAAGGTCTAGTTTCATAAATGATTTAGTACAGTAGAGGGACAAGAATGTGAACGCATGGAGTGAAAGAGGGGAGGATGCCATAGTCTCCAGGCAGAACCGAACCCGGGACGTTGTGGTTCATAAGGTGGATGGTCAGCTATCAGCTCACCTCTACCAAAGATGTTGTGGTTCATAAGGTGGATGGTCAGCTATCGGCTCACCTCTACCAAAGATGTTGTGGTTCATAAGGTGGATGGTCAGCTATCAGCTCACCTCTACCAAAGATGTTGTGGTTCATAAGGTGGATGGTCAGATATCAGCTCACCTCTACCAAAGATGTTGTGGTTCATAAAGTGGATGGTCAGCTATCGGCTCACCTCTACCAAAGATGTTGTGGTTCATAAAGTGGATGGTCAGCTATCTGCTCACCTCTACCAAAGATGTTGTGGTTCATAAGGTGAATGGTCAGATATCTGCTCACCTCTACCAAAGATGTTGTGGTTCATAAGGTGAATGGTCAGCTATCAGCTCACCTCTACCAAAGATGTTGTGGTTCATAAGGTGGATGGTCAGCTATCGGCTCACCTCTACCAAAGATGTTGTGGTTCATAAGGTGGATGGTCAGATATCGGCTCACCTCTACCAAAGATGTTGTGGTTCATAAGGTGGATGGTCAGCTATCAGGCTCACCTCTACCAAAGATGTTGTGGTTCATAAGGTGGATGGTCAGCTCTAGGCTCACCTCTATCAAAGATGTTGTGGTTCATAAGGTGAATGGTCAGATATCGGCTCACCTCTACCAAAGATGTTGTGGTTCATAAGGTGAATGGTCAGATATCGGCTCACCTCTACCAAAGATGTTGTGGTTCATAAGGTGGATGGGCAGCTATCAAGCTCACCTCTACCAAAGATGTTGTGATTCATAAGGTGGATGGTCAGCTATCGGCTCACCTCTACCAAAGATGTTGTGGTTCATAAGGTGGATGGGCAGCTATCAAGCTCACCTCTACCAAAGATGTTGTGGTTCATAAGGTGGATGGTCAGCTATCGGCTCACCTCTACCAAAGATGTTGTGGTTCATAAGGTGGATGGGCAGCTATCAAGCTCACCTCTACCAAAGATGTTGTGGTTCATAAGGTGGATGGTCAGCTATCGGCTCACCTCTACCAAAGATGTTGTGGTTCATAAGGTGGATGGTCAGATATCGGCTCACCTCTACCAAAGATGTTGTGGTTCATAAGGTGGATGGACAGCTATCAGCTCACCTCTACCAAAGATGTTGTGGTTCATAAGGTGGATGGTCAGCTCTAGGCTCACCTCTACCAAAGATGTTGTGGTTCATAAGGTGGATGGTCAGCTATCAGCTCACCTCTACCAAAGATGGTGTGGTTCATAAGGTGGATGGTCAGCTATCTGCTCACCTCTACCAAAGATGTTGTGATTCATAAGGTGGATGGTCAGCTATCGGCTCACCTCTACCAAAGATGTTGTGGTTCATAAGGTGGATGGGCAGCTATCAGCTCACCTCTACCAAAGATGTTGTGGTTCATAAGGTGGATGGGCAGCTATCAGCTCACCTCTACCAAAGATGTTGTGGTTCATAAGGTGGATGGTCAGCTATCGGCTCACCTCTACCAAATATGTTGTGGTTCATAAGGTGAATGGTCAGATATCTGCTCACCTCTACCAAAGATGTTGTGGTTCATAAGGTGGATGGTCAGATATCAGCTCACCTCTACCAAAGATGTTGTGATTCATAAGGTGGATGGTCAGATATCTGCTCACCTCTACCAAAGATGTTGTGGTTCATAAGGTGGATGGGCAGCTATCAGCTCACCTCTACCAAAGATGATGTGGTTCATAAGGTGGATGGTCAGCTATCGGCTCACCTCTACCAAAGATGATGTGGTTCATAAGGTGGATGGTCAGCTATCGGCTCACCTCTACCAAATATGTTGTGGTTCATAAGGTGAATGGTCAGATATCTGCTCACCTCTACCAAAGATGATGTGGTTCATAAGGTGGATGGTCAGCTATCGGCTCACCTCTACCAAATATGTTGTGGTTCATAAGGTGAATGGTCAGATATCAGCTCACCTCTACCAAAGATGTTTTGGTCAAGATATTGGCCTTGATAACACTTTCAAGCTGGTATCATGTTTGAGGGACGCTAGCCCCTCCAATGCATGGCTTTCCGAGATGACTTCATAGGCCAGCCAAGTCTATGGACTTTTAATTTGTTTGTTTAGAGCCTGATCAATTAATTTAAATTAATGTTTGTTTAGGGAAAATGATGATGTAATTCGTGCCCAGCCAAATCTATGGGACTTTAATGTTTGTTTAGGGCAGTAATGACAACATAAACGTCATCTGGCTGATATAATATGCAACCTCTTTTGAGCTTGTAGATCGGCTATTTTGAAATTTAGGGCATATAAGCGGTTAAGGCTGTCAGTTCAACATCTTCCAGAAAGCCAGTATGGAAAAATAGTGCATTTTATGTGTTGTGTTTGCGTATGTTTGCGTACAGGGACAATACACACCCGTTACACAGCCAATACCATCTTTTACCATCAGGGTGACGGTACATGGTACCTTCCCTGCAGGCTAGCTGGGCCTCAAGATCGTTTGTTCCCATAAGTATAGGACTTATGAACAAGCAGGCCCCGTCTCAGTTCCGTGCATAAAGTGTGATGTGATGCCTCTTGGAACTATGACTGGTGGCCTTCTGTTGGCATTGTTTCTTTATTGTCTATGTACTGTGATCTGTTTGTTTGTATATGTTTTATGTATATCCTGATGACTGCTGCGCACAAAACAAATTTCTGAAAGGACAAATAAAATATCTATCTATGTGTGTGCATGTATGAGAACCACTCATAAAGTTGCTGTATTGATTTTTCTTTTGTTGAAATCGCCTGTTATCAAACAATAGCAGAGGATATCTCTCTCACTTTCATGTCAGCCTCCATCATTGCGAAAATATAACGCAAAACGTCTCTATATACCGTATAATATCCCCCTTTTTCAATATTCTGCTAATGGTCTGCTGCCCAGTAGTCTAATTTCATCTCCAGTCTATCTGCTACTTTTCCAGGTCACGTTCTAATGGCTTTCTCTCTGTGTTCTGGGCTCCGTCCTGCCAGATGTCTCAATTAGCCTAATGCGAGGGAGGGAGACAGGGATTTATTTACTGAAACTCCACACCCAGCCACCCCGGGAACACTTCTCTCCGCGTCTCCAGGAAATGTCCAATCAAGGGCACTGGAAATGGGTGTTAATGTTTGGTTATTCACGCTGATTCCAATCACAGAATTAAACATTATATATACGAAACATTTCCCTCGTGTCAAACAAAAAGAGGGGCTGTGGTTGGGAGGGAGGGAGGAGGAATAAAATGATGTCTGGGAAAGGTTGACCCGTAACCATGTATTTTAGTTACCGTATTATTTGTGGAATTCACCAACGTGTGATCCGGGAAGCTCTCTCAATAATATACACGTGTGAAAGCCACGCAAATATAGGCTCGGTAAAGTTGGCAAGCCTCTCCCAATAACGTAATAACTGCTGCGTTCGTTCGTTGGTTTGTTTAAGCTGTGTTTTACATGTATTTCCCCCCCCCTCGAGGTGCCAGTGTGATTGGGTCCCTTCTTTAGCCTGCCCCTCCCCCACCCATTGTGCACACTCTTAACACAGGAACACTAAACCTGACAGCCTCCTCTTAACTCTGCTTGGTTAGCGACGCGTTGCTCTGATCATCTGAGCTAAGAAACAAACACAGAAAAGAATTCTCGTGTCTACCTGTAGCCCCCCCTCCCCCCTCAAACACACACACACACAGCACACATTCGACAATACATGTGAAATGTTCAGGGAGAGAGAGAGAGAGAGAGGGCCACTTGAGAGGGAGAGGGAGAGAGAGAGAGAGAGAGAGAGAGAGAGAGAGAGAGAGGGCCACTTGAGAGGGAGAGAGAGAGAGGGAGAGAGAGAGAGAGAGAGAGAGAGAGAGGGCCACTTGAGAGGGAGAGAGAGAGAGGGAGAGAGAGAGAGAGAGACAGAGAGAGAGAGAGGGAGAGGGAGAGGGAGAGGGACAGAGACAGAGACAGAGAGACAGAGGGCCACTTGAGAGGGAGACGCTGGAGTCTTGTGCAACACGTCGCTGTTAGAACCCCTGTCATCTGTCGGGGCTCGCGCCCTCGTCAAGGAACACCTGGTGCAACAGCGAGTAGTTGGCATGGGACTGGTTGAAACAGCGGGAAGACACACACACACAGACACACACACACACACACACACACACAGACACACACACACACACACACACACACACACACACACACACACACACACACACACACACACACACACAGACACACACACACACACACACACACACACACACACACACACACACACACACACACACACACACACACACACACACACACACAGCGTTTTAGTTTCACTTTATTGGTAGCCTATTCATTTTTCAGAGCGCCGCCTACATCTTCGTAGCAGAGACAGAAAAAAACGAATATTCTCGTGTACATGGAGTTTCAAGGGAATCTGCAGTGTGAAAGAACTTGAATGTGAGCTAATAATTACCCAACACAATTAAGCAACACTGGATCAGGAAGGACTCATTTCGAGTAGTAGCATTATGATAGCATTATGATAGCATTATGATAGCATTATGATAGCATTATGATAGCATTATGATAGCATTATGATAGCATTATGATAGCATTATGAGCCTCTCTTACCCCAAGGCAATGATCCCCTAGCCTAGATCAGTGTGCTTTTCAAACCTTTTCATGTCCAGACACATTATTTATTCGGCATGTGAGCCGCGGACCACCATTTGGTCCCGTACGGGTCCTTTTGGTTTCATCTTACGCTCTCAAGAGTTAAATTATTGTTAAACATCTACATTACTTAATTTGCAAGAAGTCTATACACAATTAGAGAATGTAGAAGGATTGTAGGATGTAGGAGATCTATATTGGGTCCATTTGGTTACCAACTCTCCATCATTCATGGGGACCACCTGGAACCCCTTCAAGGACCACGGGTGGTCCCTGGACCACTGGTTGAGAACCACTGCTCCCTAGATAACGGTCCCAATCACTTATTCTAGAAAACAGCAATGCAGATCTGTCCAAATGTACGGTATGACTCATGTCCCTGTGACCCCCTTTCCACCGGTTGGTTCCCAATGGGAACCGGTTCAGTTCTTTTCCACCGGTTGGTTCCCAATGGGAACCAGTTCAGTTCTTTTCCACCGGTTGGTTCCCAATGGGAACCGGTTCAGTTCTTTTCCACCGGTTGGTTCCCAATGGGAACCAGTTCAGTTCTTTTCCACCGGTTGGTTCCCAATGGGAACCGGTTCAGTTCTTTTCCACCGGTTGGTTCCCAATGGGAACCAGTTCAGTTCTTTTCCACCGGTTGGTTCCCAATGGGAACCAGTTCAGTTCTTTTCCACCGGTTGGTTCCCAATGGGAACCAGTTCAGTTCTTTTCCACCGGTTGGTTCCCAATGGGAACCGGTTCAGTTCTTTCCACCGGTTGGTTCCCAATGGGAACCGGTTCAGTTCTTTCCACCGGTTGGTTCCCAGTGGGAACCGGTTCAGTTCTTTCCACCGGTTGGTTCCCAGTGGGAACCGGTTCAGTTCTTTCCACCGGTTGGTTCCCAGTGGGAACCGGTTCAGTTCTTTCCACCGGTTGGTTCCCAATGGGAACCGGTTCAGTTCTTTTTGGTTCTTAGTCCATGAGCCAGAGCTCCAAAATTGGTGGGAAAAACTAGACCTATATTAAATTGTTTATAGGATCAATACAAGTAAATGGATACATGATAACCCTTCCACAGTGGTAGCTTTTTCATATTTTCGATTATTTTGCATATTTTCCTACATAAATGCCTCATTTGCATTTAAAAATGTAAAATTTGTAATACAATAAATCATTGTCTTCGTGTAAGTACTCAACCGGGGAAGTTTCATGGTGATAACAATCTAATATAGGTATGGTTTTGCCCACTCTTATTCATAATTAATGTTCCACTTTTGGCTTCCCCTGCTGTATTGTTGCAGTCGGGCTGTGCCTTGTTTGGAGAGCTTTGATTTATGATCTTGGTACATTTAAGTTGTTTATTATTGAACTGGAGAATTTGGTGTCTTTCAGTTGTTTATTAAGATGCCTGAACTCACATTGGTCGTGTTCTGCTGTATTACTGTGATGAGTTTTACTCCTCACGGCCAAGCTACACCAGGCTTTTCGTGCACAAAACGCGCGCGTTTACCCTAAACGCGTGCGTTGAATTTAGGTCCAGTCCTATTTTAAAAAACGCACGTGCGGGCCGCGCATTTAGGGTAAACGCGCGAGAAAAGCCTGGTGTAGCTTGGCCGTTATGTATGGCTTTTTTACATGTATAGGTTTTGGCCACTTCACTCCTCGTGACTAATTTGGTATAGTGTTCATGTTGTCATGGTTACAGGTTCACTTGAAATGAAATAAAACGTAGGTTTACGTACTGTACGTAAACCCGGTTTTATGAATGAAAAGTGAACCTGTATAACCCTTCTTTGTCACTCGGCGGTGAAGGCTGGCCCTGTCATGCCCTTCCAGTCGTCAGAAAAGAGCAAGAGTGTGTGGGTGTGGGACGCACTTATAGAGTGACGTCGGCACCCACGGACCGTGTGATTAATTTGGTATAATGCTCCTGATCCGAGGGTTATTGTCACATGGTTACAGGTTCACTTTTCATTCATAAAACCGGGTTGACGTACGTAAACCTACATTTCCCATGGCAGTTTAATTTCAGTTTAGACAGCCTCTTTTTGTTGCCATTAAAAATAAAGAGTGTCAAAGTAGTAGGAAAGTAGTTTGAGGATCACTGAGAACATTGATTCACCATTTTGCACTTGACATGGATCAGCCTGTCATTTTGCAGCAATTCAACTGACACAAACAAAATGACGGCCCGTAGCAGAACAATGCCAGACATCACAGTGCTCAGGAGGAGGCAAAGAACGATGATGTTGCCAAATGAGAATTATTATGCCAGCCTGCATGGATAATTATCAACATGTCAGCGTTGTATTTCATATTTATAGACTGTGATTTCTTTCTTAATATCTACAGAGACACGCTTTAGAATTTAGACCTTGCCAAGCAGAATAGTGTCCTTCTGGATTCAATATGCTTGCAGTCATCAGTACATTACTGAAACTTGAAAATACACGTTTGAAGATATAAGGATATGTCACTCCCAACGGACTCAGAACGAGGCAAGGTAGTTATTTTATCACTGGTAGATTTATTGTCTCACACAATCAGTCCACAACGTCAAACTGCTGTAAAATAAAGCATAAAAAACGAACAATCATATTAGAACCAAACGATACAGAATCATCATCATCATCATAAGAAACAATAACAAATGCAGAAAGGAAACACAAACACACCTCACTGGCGCTGCAGCATGAACCGAAGGGAATGAAAAGAAGTATTGGAAATACTCAAGTAAAGTAGAAATCCCTCAAAAGTGTACTTAAGTACAGTACTTTAATAAATGTTACTTTCCACCTCTGGTGGTGATGAGACACGACTTCCAGATAGAGCCTTCGAGGTGCAGAACCCATCCATCGCACATTTGCATCACAAAGTGAGTGGGAAACAAATAGGCCTATAGTGCATGTTAACCCATTTGGGCCTGACGTCGACATTTAAAAAAAATCTTCTAAATCCTGACAGTTTTCTGAAATACCTCACGTTTCTGTATCAGTGGTGCTCAATATTTCATGTCAAGAACCCCAAAAAGTATATGTAATATGCCTCCGCCCCCCCATCTGAAAATATGTTCTTCCAGGGACCCACCAGAAGCAAAGATTTGAGTTAAAATGCTCACTCTGTAAGTCTGTAATAATATATATTCAAAGATTTGAGGCACATTTTCACGATTTCTCAAAAACAGCAGACCTACAAGTTCATAGCGCGGCACTCGGTGCCGCGCTATGAGCTTGTAGATCTGCTGTTTTTCAATAGTTAAAACACCAAAAGGGGTTCCCGCCCAAAATAGGTTAAAGTGAAACGTCTATTACAATAGGATAACAACCCTCGCAATTATTGTTAATGCCGGCGTGATTATTTATGAGATTATCGTTCTCATCAGAGGTGCATTAGCCTGTCTTTGTCTGTGAGCTTTTCACCGCAGCACACTTGAGAAGGAGCAAGATGACATGTAGCCTATTCTAATCAGGCAGGTTCATTTGTTTCTTTTAATTTCCAGCAGCCCTCAGTTTTCTTTTCAAGCTTTTATTTTTGAATATAATACTTTTGGGGCATTTCTTTTGTTTTTATTTAATAAGGTATTAGAGAATGTGGAGAGACTGTGGAGGCTGCGGAGCTTGACGCCCCAGCTTTATTTTATACTCTTTATTTTTTATTTTTGAGAACTTCCAATGGAAGTGTTAAATTGTGTTAAATTGTGGGAGAACAGCAAGTCTTCCGTGAGAGACACTAGCGACTTTAAGCAACGGCGGCTACGGCAGTCGGCTCCGGCATCCGGAAATGGATCAGTGCTCGATACATAAACCTGCTCTCCGTCGCAGCCCTTTCTACTACGGCAGAAGCTACACTTACACGTAGTGTCTACAACGCCATGTCATAACCATGTTTATTGAAATTATAGCTGTCATACATTTACACCGATTGCTCCATCACCTCTCTTATGCTGTGTAATGTGTTGGCATGCTCTGAATGAAGAAATAACACTAATACCATATGTCATATTAACCATGTTTATTAAAACGGTTTTAGAATAACACAGATTGCTCCAGCACCTGCCTCTTTCCACTGCTGATCATGTCCAGCCATGTGTCCAGCGCATACGAATTAAACAATATCAGCAAGTTAGCTGATGCGTGACGGGGTGCTTAAAAAAATAGTTTGACACATGCTGCATAGACGCGTCACCATGGGAACCAATGTCGCCGTCGCCGACCGATGTTTGTCTTAACGATTTTGACAGCTACGGCGATTGCGTCACAGCTCCCGTACTTCCGCCTAGCGGAGCCGTCCTGAAAACAGTCGTTGCTTAAAGTCCCTATTATCTGTGCACTAACCGTCTGACACAATGGTGTCGAGCTTCTTACGCTACCACTCTAATTTATTTTCAAAGTCACCTACAATGAGATGCCCCAAAAATAGAGATCAATTAGTCATCAATTATTTAATAAAATGATCAGTATATTTCTGTATAATAATGGATTCAATCGATTAGTTTGATACATTCTTTGCGCCCCGGCCCCCTATATATGCATGAGGAGCTTCACGTATAGTAGTATAAAACCGTGCGGGCTGGATTCCGCGCCGTATCGTTTCATCACACAGACACGGCCTCTTGCCATTATCTCCACGGGACATGTTCTATTTCTTCATGTATAATTTTATAATACCTTATGGAATTGGTAAGGAGTGACAGTGAGTGGAAGGCCCGGGGGAAATAAATACGAAGGCGACTGAAGAGACTTCCTATACAAGATATCCAGCACATGGAACAGATGACTCTGTTCGCTCCAGTACACAGTAAGAGACTAAAGTGTAGTGGTAATTTAATTCTGGGAGCATAAATGGGGAAAGCAGGGTTAAAATGAACATAATAACACCGAAATTAACGCCGATTTTGGTGACCGTGATTGAACTGCAGAAGAAGCCTTATAACTTTCAGCGCTCGTTGTGGGAGGAGGTCATCTTTGTGACATGGATAAATTGCTGTTGGAGTGAGAGCTGTCTACACACACACGCACGCACGCACACACACACGCACACACACACACACTACACACACACACACACAGACACAGACACACACACACACACACGCACGCACGCACACACCACACACACGCACACACACACACACTACACACACACACACACAGACACAGACACAGACACACACACACACACACCACACACACAGACACACACACACACACACACACACGCAGTGTCAGCCACAGGAACACCTCAGTGCTATAACGCTGAAGTGATCCAATAGAATATAGACACCGGTGGGAATAGCCTCTCTTAAGTGCTGGATAAGTGCATTTTGCGAGGGAAGTAAGAGAAGTCAAAATGCATTTACAGTAGTGTTAAAAATGACAATGCCCTGGCCCTTAATGCAATGCTCTCCACTTAGGGCTGTATGGACTCTCTGCTGGCCAAGTGTATCTTGGCACTATCCGACTGTCCAAACGTCAGACACTTATTTCCAGGCTCCGAAAGTTTCCCGCGAAGAGAAAGTGGCAGCGGTACTATGTCTTCAAAAGCTGTTTGAGACAAAAGAAACCAAATATGCACTTAGAGAAATGCTGGCATGTTTGATACAACTTTTGCAAGAACAAAATACAAAGCAGCAACACTGTGTATCTGTGAAAGGGGTAAGTCTGTGGAAATGCTGTGGCAAGGAACTGAGGACATGTAGTTCAATCCGTGTGTTTAAAAAAATATTGTAAAACAAAAAGACTATTTTTATTTTTTTATTTTTTATTTATTTACCCAGGGAAGTAGCTGAGCACAGGTGCTCATTTTCAGCAACGCACTGCAAAAATAAGCCCTGATAAATAAGCTAATTAGCTTTAGCCTACACCTTTTTTGGTCATAGCAATGTATCTTTATTTATACACTTTTTCATGCTGTACATGAACTGAAGAAACTGAAAGTGAAAAAACAACAACAAAAAAAACCAACTAAAAACTAAAGTCGATTTTCTGAAATCACACTTCAGTGGCCGAGGAGGATCTCCAATTTAATGCTGTCCTGGGCTCACCAATGTTATTCTGGATACAGTGCAGGGGAAGTGTCTGACAGCCTGGCGGGTAACTAGCTGAGATCAGTGGGCTGTGAAGGCCTCGGAGGAACCATGCAGGTCCTTAACCCATTTTGGGCGGGAACCCCTTTTGGTGTTAGCATTATGTTATGCTTTAGCTATTGAAAAATAGCAGATCTACAAGCTCATAGCGCGCCACCGAGTGGCGCGCTACAAGCTTGTAGGTCTGCTATTTTTGAAAAAACGTGAAAATGTGGCACAAATATTTGAATATATATTTCAGAGCAAACATTTTTAACTAAAATATTGGTTTCTGGGGGGTCCCTGGAACTACATATTTTGAGATGGGGGTCCGTGACCTAATAGAGATAATTCAGGGGGTCCTTGACATGAAAAAGGTTGAGCACCACTGACATAGAAGCGGGTTTTTTTAGACTTTTTTTTTTAATCGACCTCAGTCCAAAATGGGTTAACATGCCAACGGGCCTGATCACCAGCGAGGAATACGCTGCATTAACTGCGGGGGGCTGATATATCCATAAATATGACGGGATAAATCCATAATATGCAACCGCTGGCCCAAATCCTGCCATGGGGGCCTTAAAAAGTGTGCAAGTTGAGCCTCGTGAAGTCTGCAGATAACCCATTTCATCTCAACCAGAAAATGACAGTGTCTGTTCAGAGTTGGCGTATACACCCGCAAAGGGGTTTGTGAACCTCAGTTAAATGACAGTGTCTGTTCAGAGTTGGCGTATACACCCGCAAAGGGGTTTGTGAACCTCAGTTAAATGACAGTGTCTGTTCAGAGTTGGCGTATATACCCGCAAAGGGGTTTGTGAACCTCAGTTAAATGACAGTGTCTGTTCAGAGTTGGCGTATACCCGCAAAGGGGTTTGTGAACCTCAGTTAAAATGTCATGCATTCCCATTCAGTATTTGGGATTTTGATGCTGCTGCGTCTTTGTCTCTCCTGGGCAATTGTAGAATTCTGAATGGCTAGGATACCTTAATTTCTGTCGAGTCATTCGGATGAGTGGTTATTCAGAACTGCCAATCCGACCAATATGCCATAGGGCATATACTGATGACATCAGGGATAAATGGTAAATGGTGCATTTATATAGCGCCTTTATCCAAGGCGCTTTACATAGATTGTGCATTACATTCACCCATTCACACACACATTCATACACCGATTGCGGCGGAAGCCCGCATGCAAGGTACCAACCAGCACATCGGGATCAATTTGGGCTTCAGTGTCTTGCTCAAGGACACTTCGACATGTAGACAGGAGGAGCCGGGATTCGAACCGCCGACCCATGGATCATTGGACGACCTGCTCTACCTCTTGAACCACAGTCGCCCCATGTATCTCCATATATGGGCATAATGATGACAAGACAGACGGATACAGAGATCTCCATATGGGCATAAAAGGGACACATGGAAACTAAACGAGAACGTTCGCACACTGTGGGCTCCAGTTGTAGTTTGTATTGCATTCCTCAGACCAGAGACACAGAGAGACATATACAGAGATCACCATATATGGGCACAAAAGGAAAATAGACAGACGGGTGGTGCATAGTTAGAGTTAAGTGTCAAAGTGTCCTTGAGTCTGAACTCTGAACCCCTGATTGCTCCCCCGGTGTGCAGGTTGGTGCCTTGCATGGTTTCCGCCATCCGCCATCGGTGTATGAATGGGTGAATGTAATGCGCTTTGGATAAAAACCATCCCTTTTGGTGTTGTTAAGTATTGTGTTATACTTTAGCTATTGAAAAATAGATCTACAAGCTCATAGCGCGGCACTCAAGCTTGTAGGTCTGCTATTTTTGAAAATGTGGCACAAATCTTTGAATATATATTCTTTCAGAGCGAACGTTTTTAACTCAAATCTTTGCTTCTGGGGGGTCCCTGGAACAACATATTTTCAGATGGGGGTCGGCGGCCAAATACATTTATTTTTGGGGGTCCTTGACATGAAAATGTTTGAGAACGACAAAATGACATTAGAAACATGGGGGTTTCAGAAAACTGTTAGGATTTACAGTAGAAGACATTTGTAGAATCGTCCTCAGGTAAATGTACCATTTACCATATATTCCCAATTTGCATCGTGCGCGACTAGAGCAAAAAACAAAAGGGGTAGATTGGTCCTCAACATGTACCGGTCTAGTAAATATGTATATAATATATGATAAACGTTTTGCACTGGCTTAGTGGCTTCATAATGTGTTCTCCATCGCCGGATGAGCATGTTAAAGTATATGATGTATTCAATTCCACAAAAGTGTAGGCGGAATAAACTCCTGAAATATATGGATAATGTCTTATAGGATCTGTTAATTAGAAGTCTAATTTGTGTCATGTACAAAATTACAATGCCATTTGCACCCCTGTCAGTGATGTACAGTAGGTGATGTTTTTAGGCCATGTTGGGAGACATTCCCCCCCTGCAAAGTGTAAACTAATTTGTTTTACTTGTTCCATATTCAGTATTTAAGTCCGACGTCATTTTGTAGTGCTACGTTACGTCCGGGTCCAAGTGGCACCAGCTCCCGTCCGCAGCTCATTGTAAATAGAATATCTAAACGCGTGAATCTTTTTACAATGATGTTATTTTTCAGAAAGGAAGCCATTGAGGGTTAAAATAGGTCTTAATGCTTCCAACTCGAGTAGAATTATTAATGTTTTGTACAATTTGTCCATGACAAAAAAAAGATATGATGTGGAGACAATAAAGACTATTATTATCATTATTATTGAAGGTGGTAACAGTCCATTTGCTCAGTAAAATATTTCGGGGGCATATTTAGAATGTTTGCAGGCTTGAGTATGTTGAATCTAGTTTGCATTAATGAGGATTTAGTTGACACAATGAAATAAAATGGCGATAGTATTCCGTGTGGGGCAGACGGCCTGTCAGCCAGACTTGGGAGAGCAGCGCAGCTTTGTTGTTTCCGAGGAAAGCGGTAAAATGAGACTTTCGTGGTTGTTTTCGTCTCAGATTTAGTCCGACGGAGCGTCACAGTATAACTCTATGGGGACACAAAAGCGACACAAAAGTAGGACCCGGAAGTATCTCAGGAGGGGCAGCTGATCGTCACAGTATCTCAGGAGGCGGAGCTGATCGTCACAGGAGAATCAGAATCAGAATCAGAATCAGAAGACTTTATTGCCATGACATGTAAACATGTTAGGAATTTGGTTTGGTGGACAGCAGAGTGCAGTAACAACATTAGGACAAGTGCAAAACAGGACAAGACAGTGCAAAGAATAGTGAATAAAATAAAGTGCAGAGAGTTCAAGTGATCAGTTCAGAGCACAAGTCAGTCCATTCCACTCTGAGTGGGGGTGGAGTGAGGATAAAGGGGGGGTCAGGGGGGGACACCAGCAGCGTTGAGGAGCCGGATAACCGTGGGGAAAAAGCTGTTTGAATATCGGGCCTTCATAGTCTTTAGGGACCGCAACCTCCTACCTGAGGGAAGCGGGGCAAAAAGACTGTGGCCTGGGTGTGCAGGGTCAGCCATGATCTTCCTGGCCCTCCTCGAAGCCCTACTCCTAAACAGGGCCTCAAGGGGGGGCAAAGGGCAGCCAATCACCCTCTCTGCTGATCGTATGACCCGCTGCAGCTTGGCCTTGTCCTTGGCCGCTGCAGCGGGAAACCAAACAGTGATGGCGAGGGTGATGATGGACTCTATGATGGCAGTATAGAAGTTAACCAGCAAGGTCCTTGGGAGGTGAAATTTCCTCAGCTGTCTCAGAAAAAACAGTCTCTTCTGGGCCTTTTTTGTGAGGGTGTCGATGTTGGGCGGAGCTGATCGTCACAGGAGGCGGAGCTGATCGTCACAGCTAAAATACTGAATTCCTCAACTTCAGCTTTCACACATCACACATTTTAAACCTGGTATAAAAGAGTTTAGTTGCAGTTACATTTTTAATAAAGAACAAGAGTGAAAGTAAGAGCAAAAACATCAAGTATCCAAAAAAACATCAAATATACATAGAGTGTGACAGAGTTCTGCAGGCGCTTGTCTCTTGTCAATCTGGAGCAGAGTACAGAAAATGAAGTGTGGCATACATACTGTGGTAAAAAGGAATTCTGCAATTGATTTCTCACAAAGACAAGATACAGATAAGATAAACCTTTTATTGAGTTAAGAACCAAACCAAATCATAATACAACACTGAGCTGCTAGCCCAAGATATCTACACTGGATCTCTGAATGAGTGGATATGTGTACACTCTATTAATAAATATAAATATACAGTAGGGAGCGACTGTGGCTCAGGGGGTAGAGCAGGTCGTCCAATTATCCGTGGGTCGGCGGTTCGAATCCCGGCTCCTCCTGTCTACATGTCGAAGTGTCCTTGGGCAAGACACTGAACCCCAAATTGCTCCCGATGTGCTGGTTGGTACCTTGCATGCGGGCTTCCGCCGCAATCGGTGTATGAATGTGTGTGTGAATGGGTTAATGTAATGCACAATCTATGTAAAGCGCCTTGGATAAAGGCGCTATATAAATGCACCATTTTCCATTTACCATTTACAGTGAATATATCTATGTATAGTTTACCAACAGGGGATAATGGGTGAATGTGTGTCTATTAACAGTAAATCAACACTGAGTATATATGAATGAAGGAACGCACGCACGCACACACACACACACACACACACGCACGCACGCACGCAACCTTCTCTGTATAACATTGTATACAAAGAACAGTATCAACAAACATTTCACAATGAGTATCTGGATGAATATATCATACAGTATGTACATTAATATCAACCATCTATATGTGAATAATAGAGTCTCTCAGTCTCAACACTTCATCCATGAGAGGGATCTGTCAAAGTTTGGAAATATCCTAGTAATCTAGTAAAGGCATATAGTAAAGGCATAGTAAAGGCATATAGTAAAGGCATAAGTAAAGCCGGAGTCAGTAACACACTATGCCTGTGGAGGCCTTAAAGTGCTGATTAAAACGGTAAACGGAAAACCAGCTCATCTAATGAACCCTCTGCTCTCTCCGCTATCGCCCTGCATCTGCTCTTCACGCCTCTCGTCTCGACACGACACCATCTCTCCCGCCGTATGTTTGTCAACCCATGGCTTCAGGAGAAGTCTGATTCATGCTGTACGTCGTCGCGGGCCTGTGTGTTGATGCGTCGTGAGCTTCCAGATCGGCTGTTTTCAGTGAAGAGAGCAATGCTGGCGGTTAGGAAGCGGTCACGTTGCGTCTTGACTCCGATGCCATTGAGTTTTGTCTTTGGCGTCGACTTCAGAGGAAAACGTCAGGGCCCGTATAGCCCGTCTCACGTGCGCAAGCCTTTTTCCCCTGCAGCTTTTTTCGTGTAATTTCTCCAAGCCACCTTCCTGGTGTTAGGGGTTGAGCGGATTCAGGTAGATGTATATTTATGAGGAGGACGTGTATTTCAGGGAGAAAGGTAGTGTGTGTGTGTGTTGTGAAAGAAAGGTGACCTTGTTAGATAAAAGGAGGGCTTGGGAAGCCAAATGATGAAAGAGAACGGGATCATCCCGGGCTCATTAATGTGGATTTGAAGGTCATGTAATTATAACAATAGAAGTGTGGGGCTGGCTTTGGCATCTGGCATTGTTGCTTTGTTATGAAGGTGACGGGGCCTGCCAAGGAAACGGATTAATCCATTTTGGGCGGGAACCCCTTTTGGTGTTAGCATTATGTTATGCTTTAGCTAATGAAAAATAGCAGATCTACAAGCTCATAGCGCGCCACCGAGTGGCGCGCTATGCGCTATGAGCTTGTAGGTCTGCTATTTTTGAAAAATCGAAGAACGACTGACATAGAAACGTAGCTTTTTCACAAAACTGTCAGGATGTAGAAGACATTTTTAGAATCTGATCTCAGGTCAGAACGGATTAATCACTGTGACACCAGCCTGTTGTCATTTTCATACATCCGTCGTCGGCACATCACACGACCGACGCTGTATAGTTGTTGAAAGGAGTGCGGCAAAAAACATAAAATAAATCACTCGCACACCAAACTCACAAAAGTGTTGTTTTGAATGTGAAAGGCTCCGAGACACGAGCGTCTCTCGCCTGATATTGTAATAATAACACATTCAAAGAGATATCTTGTATATCGCGGTCGGGCGGGAACCTTTACGTCCAAAAAGTTATTAATATTTTAAAACACATTTTAAAATTGTGAGAATTGTGCGATCTACAAGTTCACAACGTGTAGCATCGCGATGCAGTGGGAGCTTATATAGATCATCTATTTTCACTAATTTGGTACATATGGCACTCTTGTATGATGAAGTATCCATAGTAGGGTATTCATTTACGCAAATAAAAAGACGATATTAAGCTGTGATCCTGGACACTAATCTTCCTCTGCCAACCTGGGGACAGTCCCGAACTGAGCTCATGAGCTCCTCATTAGCGCCTCACCGGGAGTTAACCCGATAGGACGTGGCGTGTGGAAGGGACACGTTATTCCAACCAGTTCATGTCCCCCTCCATCAGGCGCCCAACACCCACAGAGTCCCCGGTGGGAATCGAACCCGGGACCTTGCCAAAGACGACTTTAACCCATTCTGGGCGGGAACCCCTTTTGGTGTTAGCATTATGTTATGCTTTAGCTATTGAAAAATAGCAGATCTACAAGCTCATAGCGCGCCACCGAGTGGCGCGCTATGAGCTTGTAGGTCTGCTATTTTTGAAAAATCGAAGAACGGCTGACATAGAAACATAGCTTTTTCAGAAAACTGTCAGGATGTAGAAGACATTTTTAGAATCTGATCTCAGGTCAAAATGGGTTAACAACCTTTTGGGATCTTTTATGCATTCAGTTTGAGATGGTGATCGCCACCATCTGCTTAGCTCTCCACTGCTAGGCAACGCACAGCTAGGCTGTGTTGGTCCGCCAGTAAAATGATCCCCCCTCGTCCACTGTGTTGGTCCGCCAGTAAAATGATCCCCCCTCGTCCACTGAACGGTGTTAATGGAAATCTTAAAACCCTTTTTATCTCAGATTATTTTCCCCAGATTGAGGTTTTTTTCATCAAAACTGTTCACGGCTCATAACTAAAGCGCCGTTGTTAGGCAACAGTTGAGGTCAGCTAAAGTCGCTGAGGTTTTGCAACGGTTTCGCTGTACAGTTTACAAACTCTTACTGACACAGTAGCACCTTGAGGTCTCTGTTTTCCTTCACTCCAACAATCTTGCTTATTCTTTTTTATTTTATTGACCTTTATTTGATCAGGGAAGACCATTGAGAGCATGCTCTCTTTTGCAAGGACTCCCTCAGTACGACATGATCCCACATACAAAACAACAAATAACTTAAATTTTACATGAGGTGAAATATAAGATGAGCAATGTTTAAAAGAACATATCATTGCTGTCAGGAGTAAACCTCATAACTCCATTTTTGAGGTTTTTGATTTTTGTTTTGGCATAAATCAGTGCAATTGAACACACCTTTACGTCTGTGTATTGTTTTGAAAATATTGAACCAATGGAAAGTAGTAAAAAAGTGCTTTGGACAAAACCTCTTAACTCCATTGGACCCTCAAAATGTCTGCTAAAGCAACTAACTCCACCACCTCTCCCCCTCTCATGGAAGTAATTGACAATATATAAAGTTACAACACCAACTTTGATGAGGCCGTATTGCTTTGTTTTAAAAAATATATGGTTTTCTTAATTTCCTGAAAAATTAACATTTTGGAGTTATGACGTTTCCTCCTGACAGCAGAGAGATAATGCTAATACACGCTGTGTGTTGCATCCTCAAGTAGTGCCTTAAATTATTCTATAGAGACCCAGTTTGTCCAGTTTCAGAGTCCTGGGTTTTCTTCCTTCTGTTCTGGAGCATAAAAGATGATTTCATATTGCTTGTTTTCCCGGGGTTGATTGTAGCAACAGCCCATGCGAGAGCCTTTTGGCCTGTACTGTAACCCCATGGATTGCAACGCTCTGAGAGGAAGATGGGACTGTATTTGTGGAGATTTACTAGGAAGTCTGTGTGCAAACCGCAATAGGGTGAGCTTTGAGATATGCACGTTTGAGTGGAAATGCGGGGCGGAATCCAGCCACATGTCTACCTCTGCTTACCGCCTGGCTCCCTGGGGAACACTGTCGGCTTTACACAACAAAGCCGGCGAGCCAAATTATCGGGCGAGGCTCTAACACCGGGTAGGGGGAGCTGCATGCATTTTTAATGTGCCACAAATATGAAATACCGCTGTCACATTTTCTCTCCAACTGTAACTGTATTTCTTTACACTTTCTGTGTGAGTATTGGTGAAAAAAGGAGAAAGAGAAAAAAAAGACTCCCGATCCAATCATTACTCATTAAAATGGCTTAATTTTAGCACAGACCACCACAAGCATGAGATGGGTCTTTTGAAAAAAAGAAAAAAGAAAAGAAAAAAGTTTTCAAACGCTTGTTAGAAAATCAGCTTGTGTGTGCCACTCGGTGGCACGCTATGAGCTTGTAGATCTGCTATTTTTCAATAGCTAAAGCATAACATAATACGAACACCAAAAGGGGTTCCCGCCCAAAATGGGTTAAATGATATGAAAGGGATTTAAAACATGAATAACTGCCAGGTGCAACAAGCTCTTGTAGCTGTCGTTTTCGTTCATTTCCGACGACTTTCTTTTGTTGGTAGCTCCAGTTAGCTCATAGCATTAGCTTCTGTTGCCACTCGCTCCGCGCTGCGCCGTTCAGAGTATATGGGTGTTTATGGGTAAGACTCCCATCATTGGCCTAGAGGCAGCCAATCATGAAAAAGTGTCTACTACGGTCGTCTTCATGGTCGCCAGTAGTGGTGCAGTGCACATGTAGTCAAGGGGCTTTTCAAGCACCTGGCAAAAAAAAAAAAAAAAAGACACGACGACACTGTCACATGGAGCAGTCCCATTGATCTACTTCCTGTTTCCTTTTCAGATGCCTGCAGGTTGGTTTAGAGTCGAGACTTTTGGCGACATCTATCTGAATTATTTTCTGCCTGACTGGCACAGTGAAGTGGCGCTTCGAGAGCGCTCGGTGAAGTAGAAATAATGAAATCCACTGATGTAAAGCGGCTCTCAGCTTCTGCAATCCGTTGCGTGGATCCACCGCTATCACAATTCATTTGACTGTGATATATTCACTGAAACTCCAAATAAAGTACATTGAAGATGTTCAGACGGAGATAGTATAGTATTTTATTGCATCTCTGCCCCTTTGAAAAATTGCACCGGGCCATTTGTTTGACTCTGCATCCTATCAGCTTCCACTGTGCAACTAGTTTCAACCAACAAACTTTTTTTATTAAAAAGCTTTTCCTTAGTTTATTTATGTTTCCCAAAGGCACAGCAGCGTGCTCCATTAACCTTGTGGAAAGGGAATAACGATGGGGTGAGTGTCTCCACAATGGATCATGTTTAACAGGGTTGGGTCAAGGAAGCCGAGGCCGGCAGGTAGACAAGCAGGGGGTATGTTTACCGGCCTCGGGTCGCGTAGTTACGCACTAGCACTTCCCCATTCAGCTGCACGATCTGCACCTCTACATGACACCGAGCACACAGCCCAGGTGCATGCCTCACTGAGCTCTGCACACACACGGTTTACACGCCGAAGTGCGCACAAAGAATTTTTATGGCCATTCTGCAAATATAGGGAACGCAGAGAAACACAGAGGGTGGATTCACCATTCAATTTCCATTCGGCTTTGTTTGTGTGTCTGGCCTGGGCTGCTGGAAACGGTAGCTATACGATCCATAAACCATGCCCGCCAGCCTCCGCCATCATCAATATCTTCTGGTTGTGTGCATGGCGGCTATAGCTCTGCCTAGGTTGTCACCGGGCTGAGGAGAATGTACGAGATGACTTTGTGGGTTAGGGTAAGTTCAAAGGGCAGACAGGATGTGGGTGTTCCCAATGTGACAGTCCCCGACACGGTTGCAATGGGGCGGCCTATTGGGCCCGGGCTCTTTCTTAATGACCTGCCCTCCCCACGCTGTCTGGGGAGCCTTTCTTAATGACCTGCCCTCCCCACGCTGTCTGGGGAGCCTTTCTTAATGACCTGCCCTCCCCACGCTGTCTGGGGAGCCTTTCCACCGAGGTTTATGGCCCACGTTGTGTTTACCACAGGGGACTCGCTGGAGGCTGCTGCAGGCAAGCAGAACTCCTGAGATGAAACTCCCAAGTTGCTGTTGTTTTTACTTTTACTTTTTCTTCTTCTTGTTGACTCGGCTGTGGCGAACTTTTAGAACTTACCTTTTTACTAGAACGGAGGAATATATATTCAACCGAATCCAGGGATCGCCCAAGCTATGTCATGTTTTTGTTTTTCTTGCCCTGATCCCATAATCGTAGTTGTTTTTGAGACTGGTCTGTTCTGTCCTTGAAGACAAATTTGATTTCTGCAAGTCCCCAAGGTGTATATGCTGGCAGACACTACAATGGAGAATGTGTTTTTCCCCCTCTCACTGTCTCTCTCTCACTCTCTCTGTAGTCTTTTGTGGCTTGAGGGGGAAAAACAACAACCAGAAACATTAGAAAAGAGAAGGTCTGTGTGGAGGCGCTCAACCACTGCACAAGAAACGGATAATGTCTTTTGATAATGCGGTAATAATAGTTGGATGTATCCCTAAAGGCAGAAAAGTGTTGATCCACCACAAGCTAGCCAGCCTGAGCCCAGAGCAGGGTTAGGCAATGCGGAGAGCATATAATTAACCCATTTTGGACTGAGGTCGATTAAAAAAAAAAGGCTTCTAAATCCTAAAATTTTTCTGAAAAACCCATGTTTCTTTATCAGCGGTGCTCAACCTTTTTCATGTCAAGGACCCCCAGAATTATCTCTATTGGGCCACGGACCCCCATCTCAGAATATGTAGCTCCAGGGATTCCCCCCCCCCCAGACGCCAATATTTTAGTTAAAAATGTTCGCTCTGAAATATATATTCAAAGATTTGCACCACATTTTCACGATTTAAAAAAAATAGCAGACCTATAAGCTCGTAGCGCGCCACTCGGTGGCGCGCTATGAGCTTGTAGATCTGCTATTTTTCAATAGCTAAAGTATAACATAATGCTTGAAACACCAACAGGGGTTCCCGCCCAAAATGAGTTAATATATGCGCTATAAAATATGTACTACGGGGTGGATGTGGCCAAATATGGATTTTGGTTTAGATTTTTCACTCAGGATAATTGAAACGCTTTTCCAGCGAGCCGCGTATCAAAGTTGGCCAAGAATGTAGGGCTGCTTAGCGAGCTCCTGTAGGCTCCGTTCCCTTTGCAGCTGTTCCTTATTTGTCCCATGTGTTTTCCGGCCCTTAAAGAGGGATCCCTGTGCATTTTGGGATTTTTATATACCTCCCTTGATATCTATTGCTGAGGGGCTAAGATCTTGTTTTCAGCAACTCAAGGTAACAAATCTTTTTTCCCCCTCCTCCTTTTTACACCCCTGTGTGTGTGTGTGTGTGTGTGTGTGTGTGTGTGTGTGTGTGTGTGTGTGTGTGTGTGTGTGTGTGTGTGTGTGTGTGTGTGTGTGTGTGTGTGTGTGTGTGTGTGTGTGTGTGTGTGTGTGTGTGTGTGTGTGTGTGTGCGTGCGTGCGTGTGCGTGTGCGTGTGCGCACGTGTGCGTTCAGAGAGACGAATAAATATATCCCTGGACGATGATGAGACATATTTCGAGACATTATTTGTAACGCTGATGGAGACGAGAGCAATGCAGGGACGGGAGGGACAATGAAGTCATGCAGCAGTCTGGGCCATGTTTTTTTTTTCTTTTCTTTTCTTTTTTTTCCTTAACCACTTGCCTGCTCGCTCGCACATTTATCACGACCCCCTGCTGTGATGAGATGGCTGTCGAAAACGCTGCCGTCTCCCAGTGGGGCCTCTGTCGTGAACACACTTAAATGCGTGTGGTTTGGAAACCAACACCTCCACCACACCACCTCCCCTCCAACCACCACCACCACTGGGGGAAAAAATAACTCAAATGCTTTTACTTAAGTAAATGTAGATGTACTCCGTTACAAGTAGACGTCACGTATTCATAATGTTCTCAAGTGAAAGTGCAAAAGCATCGGCATCAAAATGTACTTAAAGTACTCAAAAGTAAAAGTACTCATATTGCAGAATGTGTCCCATGTCCCCCCAAGTTCAAATTGTGTACAAAATCTTTTGAAAATAGCCGATCTACAAGCTCACAATGTGTCGCTCATTGCGACGCATTGACGCAGGGTCCCACTTTCGTGGGAGGCCGCATTATTTTGGAAATACTCAAGTAAGTAAGTAAAAAATAACTCAAAATTGTACTTATAAATAGCCTACAGTACTTAAAGGGGCATTCCACTCATTTTCAACATTTTACTATGTCATTAATATACCTTAGAGCTGTTGTGAGGAAATAATAATAAAGTCCCCCCATTCTGTGTTTCCTAGAACTGGAGGTCTGAAAAAAATCATTATTAAATTAAATCATGTTAATGATTTTTTTCATACTTACAGTTCTAGGAAACACAGAATGGGGGGACTTTTTATTATTTCCACACACAACAGGTCTAAGGTATATTAATGACATAGTAAGAGTGTTGAAAATGAGTGGTTTTCCCCTTTAAGTAAATGTACTATAAGTTACTTTCCACCAGCAGCCCCTCCCCTCCGACGCAAACGCACAGTAAGATGGCGTGGAGCTGATTAGCATCCACGTCTCTATATCTCTGATTAGATGTTGAGTAAACGGAGAGCTCCCTCAGGTAAAGCATTTCCATAATGTCAGGTAATTATAAGCGCCAGGGCCATTAAAGGACACTGATAGTAAGACTCCCCAGGAGAGGATCGACAAAGGGGCGACACACCTTGCTGAAATCGTTCATACTATATTAACCATACTTAGAAAGGGAACAGTTGCCAAAAATAAGCATATACTTTCATCTCTTCATCATCTACTGCCAGTAGATTCAGCATACAGAGCCAAGAACAACATTATTGCCAAGTCTTCACTTAAGAGTATTTTTTTATGTTGAACCACAATTCATTTGCGCTTCCAAAGCCTTTATTTTGCATTTAGACGACTTGCGTTTCATCCACAATGCAGTAACCTGGCCTCGGCTGAGAATGAGGTGTTGGGGGGGTGGGGCGGGAGGGGGGGGGGGGGGGGGGGCGGTTGATTGACAGGTCACACAACTACATGAACTCTGGGGTAAAGAGCAGAGCACACATCTCTGTCATCACAGAAAAAACCTGGAAAGGTGCTATTGTAAACAGCTATTGTAGGTTCTTGGTACATTTCCCGTGTGTGGTGTGTGTGTGTGTGTGTGTGTGTGTCCGCACGCGCATGTGTGTGATGTTGACTGTATGTGAGTACATTGTATGCAACAATAGCGCTTGATGAAGCACACATTCTTTGGTTGGAGGGCTTGCTTTGTCCCCGCTCCCACACTGTGTGCGTGTGTGCGTGCGTGCGTGCGTGTGTGCGTGCACGTGCGTGCATGCGTGCGCTAAAGAGAGAACAATGCAACACGGTAATGACACCACAGAAAGGTGCACAGAGCTCGGCTTTGCACCCTTTTTCATGATTTAATTTCATTTTCATCGTTAAAATATTACGGTAATAATAACCGTCCGCAGCAGCACTTTGCTTCGATGATTAGGAGATCCTCCCTGATACTACGTGTTCGCCTTCACGCCACACATAGTCTTACTTAAGCTTGATTGAAAAACTTTCTGGAGAAAGTGATAAGGAATGAATGGGGGAACAACATGGTGCTGGGCTGATTAGGGATGTAGACAGTTCTGGAACTCATTAACCCCATTTCGACCGAGACCGATTCTACAAATGTCTTATAAATCCTGACCGTTTTCTTAAAAACCCACTGTTTCTATATGTCAGTTGTTCTCAAACATTTTCATGTCAAGGACCCCCAAAAATATATGTAATTGGCCGCCGACCCCATCTGAAAATATGTTGTTCCAGGGACCCCCCAGAAGCAAAAGATTTGAGTTAAAAACTTTCGCTCTGAAAGAATATATTCAAAGATTTGCACCACATTTTCACGACTTTTCAAAAATAGCAGACCTACAAGCTCGTAGCGCGCCACTCGGTGGCGCGCTATGAGCTTGTAGATCTGCTAGTTTTCAATAGCTAAAGCATAACATAATGCTTAACACCAAAAGGGGTTCCCGCCTCAGAATGAGTTAAAGACACGGTGGAATATGCCGTTCCCACGTTGCCCCTCGCGTGAACTGTGTACTTCAAACACGTGGGACACCTGCCTCACCTGCTTCAGTAACACCGCAAATTAAAGCCCAAGTTGTTTTATCAATCCCCCCTGTAATCTTTACTCCTCTGGCGTGCTGAGCCTCGGCTCGTCTTGCTGACAGAGCAAAGATTGGTTAATTTTCTAAAGACATCTTCGCTCAGTCCGAATGCTCCGTATGAGTATATGACTCTATATCCTCGACTAAACCAGTACGCTGTAGCTGATGTGGTGGGGTAAAGAAAAGGGGTCAACGTAGTCACTAGAACAATACAGGGCCACCTCTCTCTCTCTCTCTGTCTGTAATGAGTTGTTTGCCAACTAAATGGTCCCCCCAGGCTGAGAATAGAGTAGATTATATTGTGGATTCTGTTTATAGACATCTTATCTGTGTCACCAAACCAGAGGCGTGGGGGGGAGGGGGAGGGGGGGGAGGGGGGGGTTGGCTCTGTGTGAGTGGAGAAGCGCACTAGCGGTAGGGCATTATTACAGAGTTCCCTTTCCCCTTGCAGCAAACACAGTCTGTTTATCTTGGTGGTGTGTTTTGTCAGAGGTTTCTTTGTTCATAAACAGTCAGACAACACAGGGCTGTGATAACTGTGGTGGATTCCTCTTGTTCATAAACAGTCAGACAACACAGAGCTGTGATAACTGTGGTGGATTCCTCTTTGTTCATAAACAGTCAGACAACACAGAGCTGTGATAACTGTGGTGGATTCCTCTTTGTTCTTTGTTCATAAACAGTCAGACAACACAGAGCTGTGATAACTGTGGTGGATTCTTTGTTCATAAACAGTCAGACAACACAGAGCTGTGATAACTGTGGTGGATTCCTCTTTGTTCATAAACAGTCAGACAACACAGAGCTGTGATAACTGTGGTGGATTCCTCTTTGTTCAGAAACAGTCAGACAACACAGAGCTGTGATAACTGTGGTGGATTCCTCTTTGTTCATAAACAGTCAGACAACACAGAGCTGTGATAACTGTGGTGGATTCTTTGTTCAGAAACAGTCAGACAACACAGGGCTGTGATAACTGTGGTGGATTCCTCTTCGCTGTAAAGCAGTGTACGAGTCATGCTCAGTCAGTATACTGTCCGAGACTGCAGGCCATGGTAATTGCTTTTAATGAGCCACCACATGCTTTATTGAGCTTAACCTCTGTAATGTTGCCAAGCAAGAAATCTGCCAAGGCAGAGTTACTGATTAGGGGTGCAGGGTATTGAAATGAGCTAATGACTGAATCACATCAAATTTTAAATTGCCCAGCACTGTAAAATGTGACGATGCTCTCCGTGCCAAATTTTGATACCGGATACATACGTTCAAAAATAACGAATAACGAAACTCTGGAGAAATCTGTCTGGTCCATTGCTCTTCTCACCACCAATCTGCATTCAGTCTTAATATAAACAGCATCACCAATGTTCTTGTATTCAGCTTTTCCTTGTGATTGACAAATGCTACGCTATGGGTTAATGAGCTAATCTGCATGCTCTACATGCAAAGCTACGTAACGGGCACCATGCCAGATACACTAAGTGATTTTTATTTATTTCATTAAGATGCCCAATACTGCAATGCAAATAGAGATGTCGTCAAAAATGTGGTTAACATTCAACCCGGTATCACTATTTTGGGCATGTATATACTGTAGTGTAATTATAGGCTAATTGTGTTGTGAGGCTGTACATATATTTTCGCTTTTCGGCGTCCAATGAATTCTATAGTGGTTTTCAACCATTTTCGTATCAAGCTCCATTATGTATTCATCCTTTGAGCCACGGACCACCATTTGATGACATTTAGCCTCTCAGACCCAAGACTATGAATAAGAATATGTTGTTGTCATTGGATAAGATTGTATCCACAATTACTTCTTGCAAATTAAGTAATGAAGATATTTAACAATAACTTAACTCTTGAGAGCGTAAAATGAAACCAAATGTTTAATTTTACTGCATATATTGATCATGCAAACGGTACGGATGCAATTTCACCCGTAATGTGGCAGCAGGGATGTACTGTCAGCCTTTAGTATACAAATCCATTTCCGCCACTTGTATTGGTTCAGTGGAAATTTGCTCGCAATGATTTGTTTTGATTTGAATTCCTTCAAAAACACAAAAAAAAATATCTTTCTTAGAAGCGCAAATGTGTTTTTTTTCCCCCTGCAGTGTGGCGGTGGCTTCGGGGCATGTACTGTCGCTTCATTCTCATACAGTCTAACCCATTTTGGGCGGGAATCCCTTTTGGTGTTAGCATTATGCTATGCTTTAGCTATTGAAAAATAGCAGATCTACAAGCTCATAGCGCGCCACCGAGTGGCGCGCTACGAGCTTGTAGGTCTGCTATTTTAAAAAAATCAAAGGACGACTGACATAGAAACATAGCTTTTTCAGAAAACTGTCAGGATGTAGAAGACATTTTTAGAATCTGATCTCAGGTCAAAATAGGCTAATGCAGTCAGTGTCCTCCTTCGGACACCTCAGGGACACTCTATGAGCTATCCCAGTTCACTCTGAAAACCAAATGTTTATGTTTTGTCAATGTCAAAGTGTGTCGATTGTTGCGGAACAGAAAATAAATCTTTTTCTTTTTTAGTTTTCTCCGTAAAATGCCCTTCTTTCTTTTTTTTAAATCCATACAGACCGTCTGGTATCAACATCTAAGTTGAGATGAACATTTCCCGATGAGAAAACAGGCCCTTTTGGTTTCTCTGCTGCTATCTCTCTTTCTCTTTTTTTACTGCCTGAATATATCAACTAATTTCCATTTCTTTCTATTTCAGCAAACTCCAGTCTTCTGGGAGGAGGCGGAGGTGAGTGGATGCCTTTTTGTTATAATATAACATAGCACAAAACACAAAGAAAAGCAAAGTTCTTTGTTTACCCAGGGAAGTGGACTAAGCTCGAGATGCTTGTTTACAGCCACGCCCTGCTCATAGAACATTTCATGGTACAGTAGGGGTTCAATGCCTTGCTCAAGGGCACTTCAGCGGTGGTAATTTTAACGTGCCGGTCCGGGGATTTGAACTGGCGACCTTCCGGTATCAAGATCGCTCCGCAAACCGTTCCGCCACCGCTGCCCACACTATATAGTATCATGGCTCCATCGTTCATTCCCATGGAATTACAGTGGTATTAATATTAACCACTTTAGCCCCTGCGGCGTGCGTCCCTATTTTGGGGCAGACACTAGCCGATCTAAAAGCTCACAACGTGTCACCTTGTGACACGTTTGTGAGCTTGTAGATCGGATATTTTCCACCGCGCGACTAAGCGTATATAAGGAAGCAAGGGCTCAAGTGGTTAAAGCAATTAAAGTGACACTCATCACGTCTGGCATATGGAACATCCGTACACCTCTGTGCGCTAACAGCACAATTCAGTGTGTGTTTCGCCGCCAGCGCCTTTTGTTAACCCGTTTTGGGCGGGAACCCCTTTTTGGTGTTAGCATTGGGAGGCATACTATGGTCCGACGGAGCATTGGTTCGACATGCGTCCGCACCTCGGACTAGCGCCTGCTCCCGTGCTTGTGGTTATTGTTAGGTTAGGGTTTGAGGTGGGTTGTCGTGTTTCGGACCAAACGCATGCACCCGTTAGCATTATGTTATGCTTTAGCTATTGACAAATAGCTATATAATATAATATACAAAGCTATTGACAAATAGCAGATGTATAAGCTCATAGCGCGCCACCGAGTGACGCGCTACGAGCTTGTAGGTCTGCTATTTTTGAAAAATCGAAGAACGACTGACATAGAAACATAGCTTTTTCAGAAAACTGTCAGGATGTAGAAGACATTTTTATAGAATCTGATCTCAGGTCAAAATGGGTTAAATGTGAGTGAATGGCGAGGCCAGCATCGCATCAGAGCTCTCGGTGCGCTGCGAGCCGCCCATAGCCTCGGCCACGGCCAGACATGGTCATTAATTTGCCGCCCTGCCGAAGAATGTTAGTATCAAAACGAATTTGGAGGCGGCCGACCATGGTGTGGGAATAAGAGGGTGTATATCTGGGAACCCCAGGAGAAGACTGCTTGTCCAATCAGAACCCCAGGAGAAGACTGCTTGTCCAATCCCCACTGTTCCTTCCTTTGGAAGTTTGACTTTCACTGTGACATGATTGAAATAATCATTCTTTGTTGAGGGCCGTCCGGGTGGAGTCTGAATGGAAAGACAACAAACTCAGATGTGGAATTTTTGATCTTGGATTCTAAAGGGAGTATCAGGTGCTGCGAGGGAATGGCAATGAAATGAGGTCACTGCTCCGAACCCAATTTGTTTATCCACCAGTGTTGTTGGTGTTGTTGTTGTTACTTTCATAGCTCAGCGAGATGCTGTGTGTGCAGCATTCATGATTTTCCTGCTCTTAAAGGTATATTCAGTGATTTCGCTTCATTTAAATATCACTTATTTTTTCTTTTTTTTTGGATAATCCTCCCTACTATAGAGTGTGCTGACCATATAAGGAGTTCTCCCTGTCCCCAGTTAACCCCTGGGGTCAAAAAACCCTAGTTTCGGTTTGGGCTTTGGGTGGCAAAGCCTTCATCCAATCAGGATGAGAGGGGCCTTCCTCCAATCATGATCGACTGGGGGCGGGCCTTGGTGCACATGCTGTTGGCCTGTTGCACTTCCCCCCACTGTAGAGTGTGTGCATGTGCACATTTTGTTACCGGGGCGGACTGGGTGGTTTTCCAAATCACCCAAATCACTGAATGCTCCTTTAATTCAAATCATGTTTTTGGCCAGTATATACATACTGTACATGCTGGCCCAAAAACATGCTGTATTATTATGAACTGGTGGCCTGTCTGTCACCAATATGTTGGAAATGGTAACAATGGTAAATGGTGCATTTATATAGCGCCTTTATCCAAGGCGCTTTACATACGTGTAGATTGTGCATTACATTCACCCATTCATACACATTCATACACCGATTGCGGCGGAAGCCATGCAAGGTTAACCTGACTCCGCCAGATGGGGCAGCAGAGAGTACACTGGGTTCCCCCCTCCTGCTCCCATCTGGGAACTCTCAGGCAGACTTGATGCTCCGGCCACCAAGTGGCCTGGCCAATCAGCGGCAGCTAGAGGCGGGATCAAGGCATCACTGTGTATGCCTTGATCCCGCCTCTAGCTGCCAACCAACACATCGGGAGCAGTTTGGGGTTCAGTGTCTTGCCCAAGGACACTTCGACATGTGGACAGGAGGAGCCGGGATTCGAACCGCCGAACCATGGATCATTGGACGACCTGCTCTACCTCCTGAGCCACAGTCGCCCAACCACAGTTGCCAAATGGCAACAATTAACTACAATAATTCAAATAACTAGTCCATACCTGGGGATGTGCGCATCTGCACACTCAAAGTATTTGCAGTATTACAACCTGGTCATTTACCTGACATTGAGTCATACGTTGTTACCACAACCATGAGAAGTCCATGCTTACATTGTTCCTGTTATTAGCTTACCATTTACAATTTACAATTTAGGCATTTAGCAGACGCTCTTAATCCAGAGCGACTTACATTAAGCAAGAACAAAAAAAGCATGGGAATACATCACATATATAAAAAGCATTTATCATGAAACGTGCGTAAGCTAAGAACGTAACAGTGGAATATCTATATAATGAAACTATACATATAAACTATACATATATACTATACTATGCTATACATATGTACTATGACATGCTATGACTACATACAATGCAATTATAGTGCTGTCTACATAACATGCTATAAGTCTGTATCAAATGCTATCTAAGTCAACAAAGATGCTATCTTGCTTGTGCTAGCTTGTGCTAATAACACAACATTCATTCCAACATTGCACTTGCGAATGAATGAACCATCTGTGTGAGCGCTATATGGACATGATATCCAAAGCACACACATTTATGCGTACGTTGCGATTGTGAATAAACGCTCCTCTGTGCGCACTGCGAGTGATATGGTGCTTGTAGAGACGATTTCCTGTATTAGTAGGCAGCTGTCAAAGGGCTGGTAGGTTTGTGGGTGGGAGTCTAAATATGCTTGAGCCGAAGTATCTTAATTCAGGTACCACTTTTTCTGGTGCTTAATTATATTATATTATTATATGGTGTTGTTGGGATCTCTCTGGTACGCTGGGATCTCTCTGGCCGATGCTGCTTCGGTCTTACTGACTGGCTTGGCACTTTGTCGGTCTCTTCGATCTGGTACTTCTGAGGAACTCGCACTTCTGAGTCAATCTGGAACACACACACTTCTGACATGACGTCGTGGCCTGACGTCACGCCACTGACCGTTTCCGTGACAACAGTGCTCATATAACACATTCTGTGCACATGGCTCCAAAATCAAGGTCCTTTAGAACCATAACGCTGCCGCTACAACTGAACACAACAGATCCCATATAAGCGTGGAGGACCGTAACCATGACAACATAACAGATCCCATAGCCTGGAGGACCGTAACCAAGACAACATAACAGATCCCATAGCCTGGAGGACCGTAACCATGACAACATAACATCCCATAGCCTGGAGGACCGTAACCATGACAACATAACAGATCCCATAGCCTGGAGGACCGTAACCATGACAACATAACAGATCCCATAGCCTGGAGGACCGTAACCATGACAACATAACAGATCCCATAGCCTGGAGGACCGTAACCATGACAACATAACAGATCCCATAGCCTGGAGGACCGTAACCATGACAACATAACAGATCCCATAGCCTGGAGGACCGTAACCTTGGCAACGGAATAGATCCCATAACCTGGGGGGGGACTGTAACGTGACAACAGAGCTTAATTTTGCATGTTAACAATCATACGACAAAATGCAGGCCCATGGATAATGCTACACCTTCATGTGGTCCAGGCACAACATGACCCCCATTACAGTCTCTCTATTATGTCGAAGCTCGGTTCACATCTAATCACGCTGCCCTGGAGTGGCCCTCATCTCATCTGACGCATGGGTAAAAAGTCCTGCAGACTTAACCATCCAAAGCGCTGTTGCATCGCAGCGCGGCCTCCAGATCTTTATCAGTGACATGGAGTAGGCCCTCGACGGGCACACTGATCACAGCCATCTAAAGAGCTCCTCTGATTGAGATCAGAGGTCACGAGACATGCGTCTCGGTAACCAAGATCAGTCTCTCTCCGTGAAGCACCTGCCCATTGACGTCTAATGTCCCCCGACGACACACTAGGCCTCCCTGATTGGGATCCATCTCTGCCTTCCATTCACTCTCCTTGAGAAACACAAAAAGCAATTTTCTCTGCCTTTTATGCTTTCATGATTGTTATTTTTTGGGGCAAATTGTCTTTTTTTTTTTTCTTCTTCTTCTTTGCAAGAAGTCTTAAGTCTCAGGCGGCGCGGAGCATGTTGATTGATCCAATTTCTCCTTCGACAGGAAATGGTGGCCGGAGTATTAGGTTTAAACTGCACGGCAACGACGCGGCAATAACAGATGTCAAGTTGAGTTTGTGTGGATATTAGATAGCAATATACAGTAGCCCCCCCCCCCTCTATTACCATATGCTGAAAACATTCCACTTCAACGTGGACTGACTGCCACCGGGCTAAACAAGCCTGGAGGGATTTTAATTGCAGCAACGTGTCATATTTGGAATGAAAACCTATTCGTTCTTAATTGACTTCCTGTGTTTCCTACTGCTGTCAATTTACTGGCACCACACACGGGGAGGCCAATTAACCCTGAAGTAATAAAGTCTCTGGGCATTGTGTACACATTGACCATGAAGGCTCTATGGGATGTCACTGTATGTAAATTAAATACTGTGTGAGCCTCTAGATACTATATAGCCTTTATATACAGTGTATACTGTATGACCTGTGAGCCTTTTAGCTCCGCTAATGGGATTTCACTGTATGTAAAGTATATATTGTGTGAGCCTAGATACTAGGCAATTGTGTGCGTGCGTGCGTGCGTGCGTGCGTGCGTGCGTGCGTGCGTGCGTGCGTGCGTGCGTGCGTGCGGGCGTGCGGGCGTGCGTGCGTGCGTGCGTGCGTGCGTGCGTGCGCCGTGTGCGAGACGTGTGACCCTTTCTCCTTTCCTTGGCTCTGCTAAAGGATTAGATAGTAGCAGCAACCATGCAGTATCCACTGCAGACCGTGACAATGTTTCCATGAGAGAATGTCAACCCACCCCTCTCCCCCCCCCTCCCCCACCCCCCCCCCCCCCCCCCCTCTACACGTCCTATACGCCAAAAACAAAGCTCTCCATCATCTGTCTTGTATCTGTGTGAGGGCCGACGTGCAATGGAGCTTTTATCTGCCAGTGTCTTTATCACTGGAAGGTGGTGGCTAAACCTGCAAAGCTGTTTTCCCCTTTGCTCTGCACTCTCTCTGCCCTCCTCCTCCTCCTCCTCCTCCTCCTCCTCCGCTCCTATCTTGTGGTTTTGGTATGTGAGGACCTCCGGCCCCCGGTGGTGCACGGTGAGGATCGATGTGGAGATGCAGCTCTCATATATCCCATGTTGGGCGGGAACCCCTTTTGGTGTTAGCATTACGTTATGCTTTATCTATTGAAAAATAGCAGATCTACAAGCTCATAGCGCGCCACCGAGTGGCGCGCTACGAGCTTGTAGGTCTGCTATTTTAGAAAAATCGAAGAACGAAAACTGTCAGGATGTAGAAGACATTTTTAGAATCTGATCTCAGGTCAGAATGGGATATAGGGCCCTCCTTATCTCCCTGCTGTCTTCTGTCTCGGGGGCGGTGCAGGGGGAGAGAGAGAGAGAGAGAGGGGCAGCTTCACAACAGGATGATCCATCATGCCGGCCCCGGCTCCCCTCCTCACACACCTGAGCTATAGTGGTGGGGGGAAAGTATACTTGTTACTTAAGTAAAAGTATCAATACTGCAATGTAGATGTACTCTGTTGCAATAGAAGTGCAAGTAAAAGTGAAAAAGTGAAAGTATACAAAGGTATATCGGTATCGAAGTGTACTTAAAGTACTACAAGTAAAAGTACTCATATTGCAGAATGTCCACATTTCACAAGTTCAAAATGTACTCATATTGCAGAATGTCCACATTTCACAAGTTCAAAATGTGTACAAAATCTTTTGAAAATACCCGATCTACAAGCTCACAATGCGTCGCGATGCGACACATTGTGAGCTTGTAGATCTGCTATTTTCAAATGGCCGGATATATAGGGTTGAAGTGTTTAATGTATGTTGTGTAATGATAATGACAATGAACAAAGTAACTTGTGACTAAAGTTGTCAAATAATTGTAGTGGAGTAAAAAGTACAATATTTGCCTCTGAGATGTAGCAGGGTAGAAGTAAAAGTACTGACAATTTAACATACTCAACTCAAGTACAAATACCTAAAAAATTGCACTTAAAGGGGCATTCCACTAATTTTCAACATTTTACTATGTCATTAATATACCTTAGAGCTGTTGTGTGGAAATAATAAAAAATCCCCCCATTCTGTGTTTCCTAGAACTAGAGGTCTGAAAAAAATCATTAACATGGTGAAACGCATCTTGATGATGTCATCAAGATGTGTTTCACCATGTTAATGCTTTTTTTCATAATTACAGTTCTAGGAAACACAGAATGGGGGGACTTTTTTATTATTTCCACACAACAGCTCTAAGGTATATTAATGACATAGTAAAATGTTGAAAATGGGTGGTTTTCCCCTTTAAGTACAGTACTTAAGTAAATATACTTTACTTAGTTACTTTCCAGCACTGCACCTGAGCCATGTTTAGCTCTCTCGCCCCGTTGAAGGTGGGCTCCCTCCCGCAAAACAGCACGGATGAAGGTGGGCTCCCTCCCCGTTGAAGGTGGGCTCCCTCCCCGTTGAAGGTGGGCTCCCTCCCGCAAAACAGCACGGATGTCGGATAAACTCTTCCCTATACTCCTCGACTGCACGGAAAAGTTATTTTGGCTGCGTTGGAAAGTTACTATACCACCCACACACTTTGAACAGCTTCCACTGGCTTTGCTCGGCTGTGGGGGGAATTTATGTTTTTGTCACAATACCTTATAGGTGTGGGTGTCTCTGAAAATAAACCACTCTATATTAGGTATGGCTCCTCATTAATCCGAGTGAGATATGTGGTCTTTGCTAAGTAGCCAAATTTGTTATGGGTGATTCGTCAGAGGGCTTGGGGCCAGGGGAAGTGTGGCATTTTGTCTGAAAATAAGTTTAATTCCAACATTGGATTTTATTCATAACAAGAAAATGACTCAGTCATAACTGCCAGGTGCAACAAGCTCTTGTAGCGCCACCTTTCATTTGTTTACGACGTTACTTTGTTGGTTCACTCACTGTGTTTTCTTATGGTTGTCCTGTAGCTCCAGTTAGCTCATAGCATTAGCTGCTGTTAGCTCATAGCATTAGCTGCTGTTAGCTCATAGCATTAGCTGCTGTTGCCACTCGCTCCGTGTTGCCGCATTCAGAGTATGTTTTTTTTTATCCCGTTCAGACCTCCTTTATGATGAATTCCTGTTCTGTTCTTTGACTATATAGAAGTGTCTATTTGTACGTCTCTAAATGTTTTGATGAATTTAATATGGTGGACCCTCTTGTAAACAAGTGTAATGCTTAATTGGGTCGTCCACTCACAGTTAACAGCCTTTGTATTGAGTTTGTGCTTGAAATGTACTGTAATTCTGCAAACTGTTAATACATATTTCAATCAATCAATCAATCAAAAACCATTGGCTATAGGAGGAAGCCAATCATGACTAGGTCGCTAGTAAGGTCGCTAGGAGGCAGCCAATCATGACTAGGTCGCTAGTAAGGTCGCTAGGAGGCAGCCAATCATGACTAGGTCGTGTTTAGAGTCGTCTTTACGGTCGTCAGTAGTGTTGCGTGCAAATGTAGCCCGGGCTGCTTCGTACCTCGCAAAAACAAATGAATAATAGTTTGGCTGAACTCTGTCTTGCACTAAACCTATACATTTCTGCACTCTGAAATTATAAACGATGTAACCACCTGGACCCTTATGGGTCCACTTGGTTACAATCATTCCCAGAGTTAAACGAGCGCTGAGGATTTCACCGTGCAGTAAAACCATGAAGTGCTTTTGCATTTCCATTTCCAAAGTTCATGGGAAGATACTTGGCCTTTTTACGACCGGCCCCGTTGAAATCTGTTGATTACACGAAAGGGAATTGCCTCTGAGTTTAGTCTGCCTTATTACAGTACACAACGGGGTTAACCAAAATAGCACTGTTATCTGCATTAGGCATACGGTCTCTGTGGGACCCGGGCCGTTGCACAGTGCACACAACGTTGAGGCAAATAACAATGATCCCTGATAATAGCACATGAAATGAGGCCTCTGCGAATAGAGGGCAATTATGAGCGTTACGAGGCGCAGGCTCGAAAGAATAGACTCAATGTAAACATTATGTAGTCGATGTCTCTCTCCCCAATTCTTTGTCCCCTCGCCCCCGTGGTACGTGTGTATGCACGTGCACTCGCGTCGCGTGCGCATGTCATCGCGTCATATAGTACTGATACCACACACAGTAGCCTACACACACACACACGCATTTTTGTGTTGATGGAGAGCGCGAGAGAGAGAGAGAGAGAGAGCTCCACTCGGGCTTTGATGTCTTCATGGAAGAGGGGAACTGGCTCATTAGCATTCTAACCAGAGCTGTTGCGCATTTAGCACTAGGATTTAACCATACCACCCAAACAAGCCAGGTTAGGATAGGCTGGGCCTTGACTCACTTCAATCAACCAGGAGGGTGGTTGGGTGCACGCTTGTTCCTGCCACTGTTTCAGCCAATGGTACGTGTGCTGCTAGCATTCGCCCATTAGATGAGAAGAACTCACTGTGGCCTTTGTGATTGCTTACATAACAAATGGCGGCCTGGAGGGATGCATAGCTCAGCCATGTGGCGCATCATCGCCAGATGTCCATGTTGTCCTTTATCTTTTGCCACCAAATTGCGCCATATATCCCGATATTGAGAAAGAGATCTAATCTATGTATGTGGTGTGTTTTGATTTGCCAATGATACAGTGCATTGACTCATTGTGGACACTGTCTGTCACACATACAGCCTCATTACATTAGTATCACAGTCGCTTGGCAGCTCAACTAATAACGGCCTGAATGCTCCCATCTGACTCTATCCCCCCATCAGGTCCCTAAACCTGTGTTGTTTTTGGCAGCACATTTTTTATTTTAGTTTTAGTCATAGTCTCTTGAATTTGCCATTTAGTTCTAGTCACATTTTAGTCACCTGGAATGTTTTAGTGTTAGTCTAGTTTTAAAATCTGCAGTTGATTTAGTCGAACAAAATGTATTTTGGTGGGTCTTGATGCCGTCGTAATGACTGTTTTTACGCTTGCTGAAAATAGCTGATCGGCTATTTTCAGCAGCAAATTAATAAAGGACTGAATGCTCCGATCTGACTTTATCCCCCATCAGGTCCCTAAACAGTACATTTCCTCAAGGACCAACATTCTAGTATATGGGCATACTTTAGCTTGCGTTGGTTGTGTCCGGCAATGGTGGGCGGTGTTCAAGGACTGTGTACAAAGAAGCTAACGCACACCAAAGTCCTTGTAGCGATGCCAGCACACGGGAGAGAACTGTAGAGGAAATCTTGGGGGTGGCCGCACACGCCAATAGCCAGAGTGCCAATATTTTATTAGGACAGCAGGTAAGACAAAAATGAATCGGTGTTCATGGACCAACACATTCTAATATATGGGAATACTTTAGCCTGCGTTGGTTGTGTCCGGCAGTGGTGGGCGGTGTTCATGACATTTCCTACACGGCAGCTAAAGACATGTTCTAGTCGTCACAACAAGACCAGGACATGCACAGCGATGCACCAATCAGTTAAATATGTTTTTTTTCCTGGCTTTGACCTTTTAGAGGTGAAATTAGGTCTCCCTGCGTTAAATGTCGTCCTTACCCAGGAGCAGAGCTTGCCTTTCCAGCATATTGCTACAAGCTATATAGTGAAATCATATATATTATTATACCCAGACGTGATATGGGCAGCAGCAGCAGATCAGGGGGTATAGCCTTGGTATCCAATGTGTCTGCGTGCGTGCGTGCGTGCGTGCGTGCGTGCGTGCGTGCGTGCGTGCGTGCGTGCGGGCGGGCGGGCGGGCGTGCGTGCGTGCGTGTGTGCGCATGGGAAATACTCATTGTAAAGCGCCTTGGAGAAAGTTGCTATAGAAATGAACCATTTACCATTCATGATATCAGCATTATAGTGAAAAATGGTGACTATTATGCAACAGGAAAATACTGCTGACACAACGGTTTTCCAGCAAGCAACAACAGACTCGTGTTTAGCCAAAATTAAATTTGTTCCAGATTTCATCGTTGCATCAGCAACTTTGTCCTGATCAATGTCTTTGGTTACTAGTCTCTCGATAAAGAGGAGCGGCGTGCTGTGAGGGACGCTCCTCGCGGGCGAGTATACGGTACATTCTTTACGACGAGATTGTTATCTCCTCAGTAGTCTTGCGTAGGCAGATCTCCATCTGGTTACAGCATTATCTCCACATAGACCAATATGTTCATAGAGATAAGATGGCTCTTAGACATGATGGTAAAATGCCTGCGTTATGCACCATCTATAGATCATTTTAACCACATTAACCCTGGCATCCCTATTCTCAGAAAATATCCTAGGCAAAGCAAAGTTACTATATTTACCCAGGGTAACTGGACTAAGCATCAGATACTTGTTTACAGCCAGGCCCTGCTCATAGAACATTTCATGGTAGTGGTTCAATGCCTTTCTCAAGGGCACTTCAGCGGTGGTAATTTTAACGTGCCGGTCCGGGGATACGAACTGGCGACCTTCCGGTATCAAGACCGCTCCGCAATCCGTTCGGCCACCGCTGCCAGTGCTTTTCAACCCTTTTCATATCAAGGGCAGGCCCATTATTTATTGGGTTATTGAGCCACGGACCACAGGGACGGATTAACCCCCACGAGGGCCCCATAGCACGTGTGCGCGCGACATTGTCGTGATTTTCCGTGTTTTTATCATCTTTTTGACCTAAATTTCACTAAATCAATGGCCAATGAAGGGCCCCAGGAGCCCTTTTCAGGGCGTCAAATCTATTACCGCGCAGTCCAGTTTCTCTGAAGGGCCCCTGAGAGCCAAGGGCCCCTGGGCCACGGCCCCACTGGCCCAATGGCTAATTTGTCCCTGACGGACCACCATTCATGCAATTTAGCCTCTCAGACCCAAAACGTTGGACAAATTCCATGCTGTATTGATGTTGGTACTGTACCATAGGAGAGATAACAGGCAAACGTTGAATTGTGTCGATTTCTTGTAAAATTAAGTAATGCAGATGTTTATAATGTAACTGTTGAGAGCGTAACATGAAACCAAATGGACCCGCAGGAGGGTCCATTTGGTTTCATGTTACGCTCTCAACAGTTAAATATCTATAAGGGTCCATTTGGTTACCGACTCTCCATCATTTAGCTGAGGACCACCTGGAACCCCCTCGAGGACCACTGTCCTAGGCCTTTGTGTTTCATTTATCCCATTTTGGGCGGGAACCCCTTTTGGTGTTAGCATTATGTTATGCTTTAGCTATTGAAAAATAGCTACGAGCTTGTAGGTCTGCTATTTTTGAAGTATCGTGAAAAGTGACATGAAAGTGTTTGAGAACGACTGACATAGAAACACAGGATTTAGAAGACATTTTTAGAATCTGATCTCGGGTCAAAATGGGTTAATTTATACATGCAGGATTTATTCTGCTATTTTTGAAACATCGAAGAACGACTGACATAGAAACAAAGCTTTTTCAGAAAACTGTAATTTTCAAACAGACATTTTTAGAATCTGATCTCAGGTCAAAATGGGTTAATTTTATACATGCGGGTGTTGCACTGCAACAACTGCTGATCCACTAGCTCACTACGCGTCGCTATGCAACACGTGAGCTATTTTGGACTGGATGCGCTGCGGTGCGTTCAAACCCCTAGACTCTGCAACAGCGGAGCGAGTACTTTACCCTTGTGCCACTTGAGTGACCGTTGGTTGGTGCTGCTTGTGTTATGGTTATGGTCAATATACACAGTATGAAGCTCCGCATGAGTAGCTAAAGGGCAGTACGCACTAAACGTTTATTTTTATTATCGTTCACGGCGTATAATGTCAGACAATCCGATTTAGAATGGACTAAAATCCTTGCAGTTTCTTTCTCTGTCTTGAGACTGGCCACACTACACGTTTTTTGACATTCCCCGACGTATTCACGCCGGGGGACACGTTGGTCGAAACATTTAGTGTAATCGGGGACGGGGGTGGAGAAGGGCTGTTAAATGGTGCATTTATATAGCGCCTTTATCCAAGGCGCTTTACATAGATTGTGCATTACATTCACCCATTCACACACACATTCACACACCGATTGCGGCGGAAGCCATGCAAGGTACCAACCAGCACATCGGGAGCAATTTGGGGTTCAGTGTCTTGCCCAAGGACACTTCGACATGTAGACAGGAGGAGCCGGGAATCGAACCGCCGACCCATGGATCATTGGACGACCTGCTCTACCTCTTGAGCCACAGTCGCCCCTAGACTAAATCCTTGCAGTTTCTTTCTCTTGAGACTGGTGGCCACACTACACGTTTTTTTGACATTCCCCGACGTATTCACACCGGGGGACACGTTGGCGAAACATTTAGTGTAATCGGGGACGGGGGTGGAGAAGGACCGTTATTCAATAATGGTGGCTACCAGAAGCATTGGGTGTGACGATAGCAACGCTAAAAACCTAGGAAAAATAAATTCTGGACACGTTGCTGGGTGACCATGAAGCGGAGAGCAAAATTCGACGTGTCCTTGACTTGCTGTTGAGAATGTGATAAGGACGTGTCAGTGGTTCCCAAACCTTTTCGTGTCAAGGACCCCCAAATCAACATTTATTAGGCCACGGACCCCCCATTTGAAAACATATGCCAGGGACCCCGATAAGGGAGGATTTTTACGGCTCTAGCAGTGATTCCGAAACATATTAATTTCATGGACACCCAGTTTCACACGCATTATGCTACGGACCCCCGATTTAATGGCATTTCTATCTCTGGTACCCCAATTTATATTGTAAAACCACTGTTAATTTATCCTAACGGGTCCATTTGGTTCCATTTGTACACTCTCTGCGTTACAGACCCATAAGGGTCCATTTGGTTCATTATATCTCTAATTGAGCTAGGTACCCCTCAAGTACCCCTAGGGGTCCCCGGACCCCACTTTGGGAACCCATGGTATACAGTATGCGCCAGCAGCACCAGGGCACTGTGGGAAGTGGGCAGTGCCAACACTGGTGGGCAAAGAGCTGTAATTATATTGGTCCATTGCAGTTGTCATCGCAATGAAATGAAATGTAATGTTCATTAATATGATCTGTCCAGTCCAAATAATCCAATAAAGTAAAGTATAGGGTGCTAGGGGATGTCAGGAAATGTCAAAATAAATATCATGTTTAATATTGACGACGTGTTTGTCGTAGAGGCCTGAATATTTGTCTTTTGATATTGTTACACTACAAGAGATGAACAATCAGGCTTAATCCATTTTGGGTGCGAACCGCTTTTGGTGTTAGCATTATGTTATGCTTTAGCTATTGAAAAATAGCAGATCTACAAGCTCATAGCGCGCCACCGAGTGGTGCGCTACGAGCTTGTAGGTCTGCTATTTTTGAAAAATCGAACGACTGACATAGAAACATAGCTTTTTCAGAAAATTGTCAGGATGTAGAAGACATTTTTAGAATCTGATCTCAGGTCAAAATGGATTAAAACCGCGTAGTGCTTTGTTCCTTTCACACGAGGTTACACCAGCTCTGACTGCAACAACAACACAGGGAGTGCAGGTGTTTTAAAACATTGAACATATTATATCTCTAGTTTGGACCGATGTTTTGGTAAAAACCTTTATCGGGGATGCTTTAAGTGCTTCGCTTTGCTTATCTCCGTCTCCATTTGTCATGCAAAGTGCTCTGCTTTCTTTCTCCAGTCACCAACCAGGTGAACCATTATCCTTATGTCTGGGCCGGGCCTGGGGCTTGTTTATTGGAGAGATTGGAACGAAGACATGGTGGTCTGAGAGAGAGAGAGAGAGAGAGAGAGAGAGAGAGAGAGAGAGAGAGATACGTGGGAGGTGCAGTGGAGATAGTCTCTTGGTGTGGCGTGATCTTTTTTTCTTCACGTCGTCTCCACCAAAGTCTCTCGTGAGACTAATGACTGAGAGATCACTTGCTTCTCTTCATAACTCGTGTATTACTGACTTCCAGCACAAGGTTCACAGATGGTCGTACCAAACATTAGCATAACTTATGAGTATGACAGAGATAATGTTTATTTCCCTTGTGGTGTCGTGTGTGTGTGTGTGTGTGTGTGCGCGTGTGTGCGTGCGTGCGTGTGTGTGTGTGCGCGTGCGTGCGTGCGTGCAACCCTAAATCATGCTAAATGATGAGTTGCTAATGCTAAGTTTCTTCAAGGCGCGCAGTGCCCCGTGTGGATTGACTTCTCTCCCCATCATTAGGCCGCAGTTTGAGTTGACTCTTTGATCACCTTGTGTTTGCTTTCATGTGTCATCCTGGCTGTTTAGAATCCTATCTATAATATAAGATCTATCTATCTATAATAGCCATCAAGGGTGGTTGAGACGGCACTGTGAAACGATACTTTGTTCTGGGAAGGTGCTTTCACAACACAAAACACTGTGCCAGTGTTGATTTGGTCGACTAATACTATGACAAAAAAATATTCGTCGACTACCTTTTTTCACTCATGTAAACTAAATGGAATCTAAAAAATCTAAACTAGGCTCTGATGACTAAAACTAAGACTAAATATATTGACAATTTCGTCAACAAATTAAATTATTTATTCTTTTCTGGTATGGAAAATGTAAAAAAATAAGTACAAAGTAAAATGAATATAATCATGTAAAACCATAACTGAAATGAAATAAATAAATATGAAATGAAATGAACAAATAAAAACTAGGACAAAAGCAACACTGTGCATACTGTATATATACGTTTACTGTCTGGCTTTTCAGACACAAGTATAGAGTTTCCACCCTTTTCACGCCATCGTCCAGTTTAGAGTTTCCTTTCATATTAACCTCTTTCAACCCGTTGTCCCTATTTTAGGATTTGTTCACATGTTTTAATCATTTTCAAACTCTTTCCAATTGTATCCAAAGATTCTGAGAAAAGCAATTTAAAAGCAATTCAGAATTCACAGAATATCTGCAAGCTCACAGCACCCTCCCGTTGTGAGATTGTACATCGGTTGCCTTCAGCGCGTGACACCCTCGTACGACAAAGCATGATTTGTACTTAGCTTAACCACTTAAACCTATAAATGGTGGACCGGGGTCCCTCAGGGCTCTATTCTAGTGTCTCTTCCGTTTTCTGTTATTGTGGGGAAAGCTTTCGCTGAACGTGGCCGATCAACAATCTCACAGCGTTGTGCGTTGAGATCTTGTCGATCTGCTATTTCCTGCGAAAGCTTTCCCCACAATAAGGATGCTGGGGTTTAACCCATTTTGGGCGGGAACCCCTTTTGGTGTTAGCATTATGTTATGCTTTAGCTATTGAAAAATAGCAGATCTACAAGCTCATAGCGCGCCACCGACTGACATAGAAACATAGCTTTTTCAGAAAACTAGAATCTGAACTCTTGTTCATTTCTTGATAGTATTCATTATTTTACAATCTACATGATATACACGAAACCACGTATATAACACCCTCAAGACTTGTACATGTTGTTTATTTACCCAAAGACCATGACCTATATGTATAATTGGTGTAATTGTAGCGTCCCGATGATGGCAGTGAAATATGATGATATAAACCATTGGTTCCCAAAGTGGGGTCTGGGGTAGTATATATAGTTTGGAACCAAATGGACCCGTTAGGGACCGGGTGTACAAATAGGGTCCATTTGTACACTTAAAGTAACACTGATTTCACAATATAAATTGGTGGTCCCAGAGATAGAAATTTCACACAGGGGTTCCGGTGACTAATGCATGTCAAACTGGGGGTCCTTGAAATTAAACGGGTTGAGAATCAGTGCTAGAGCCGTAAAAATCTTCTCTTATGGGGGTCCCTGGCATATGTTGTCACATGGGGGTCCGCAGACTATAATAGCCCATTTTGGGCGGGAACCCCTTTTGGTGTTAGCATTATGTTATGCTTTAGCTATTGAAAAATAGCAGATCTACAAGCTCATAGCGTGCCACCGAGTGGCGCGCTACGAGGTTGTAGGTCTGCTATTTTTGAAAAAAATCGAAGAACGACTGACATAGAAACATAGCTTTTTCAGAAAACTGTCAGGATGTAGAAGACATTTTTAGAATCTGATCTCAGGTCAAAATGGGATAAGTGTCAATTTGGGGGTCCTTGACATGAAAAAGTGTGGGTAACCACTGATACAAACCGTTATGTCAGGCAGAAGTCTGTGCGTTACATGAGGGGGAACCAGTGATATAAACAGTCATGTCAGGCAGAACGCAGAAGTCTGTGCGTTACATGAGGGGGAACCAGTGATATAAACAGTCATGTCAGGCAGAGGTCTGTGCGTTACATGAGGGGGAACCAGTGATATAAACCGTCATGTCAGGCAGAAGTCTGTGCGTTACATGAGGGGGAACCAGTGATATAAACAGTCATGTCAGGCAGAAGTCTGTGCGTTACATGAGGGGGAACCAGTGATATAAACCATTATGTCAGGCAGAAGTCTGTGCGTTACATGAGGGGGAACCAGTGATATAAACAGTTATGTCAGGCAGAAGTCTGTGCGTTACATGAGGGGGAACCAGTGATATAAACAGTTATGTCAGGCAGAGGTCTGTGCGTTACATGAGGGGGAACCAGTGATATAAACCATTATGTCAGGCAGAAGTCTGTGCGTTACATGAGGGGGAACCAGTGATATAAACAGTTATGTCAGGCAGAAGTCTGTGCGTTACATGAGGGGGAACCAGTGATATAAACCATTATGTCAGGCAGAGGTCTGTGCGTTACATGAGGGGGAACCAGTGATATAAACAGTCATGTCAGGCAGAAGTCTGTGCGTTCCATGAGGGGGAACGTGCGTCCATGCACGGACCGCCGTATCTGTGATAGCATCTGCTGCTGTTTGTTTACTGTATAACTGCATCTTTCCGCTGCTATTTATAACCGTGCACCGTACTGTGTACATATCATGCATCTTGTCCACCGTATGTACAGAAGTATAACACAGCATTTCACACTGCCCATGCATATGGATATCTGACCTGTTTTTTTATTTTCTTTCGCTATCGCTTTCTTGAAACCAGTGTTTCGGCGACTATGACAAAAAATGTTCGTCGACTACCTTTTTTCACTGACAAAAACGAAATGGTAACTAAATGAAAACTAAGCTATGATGACTAAAACTAAGACTAAATATATTGACGATTCCATCAACAAATAAAAACTAGACAAAAATGTTAGGCAGGGACTAGTGAACAAGAGATCCAAAGTCATTTTACATTTGTTTGCTTGGTGAAAATAGCCAATCTACAAGCTCGCGACACGCTGTGAGCTTGTAGTTCGGCTATTTTCAGCATGCAGCAAGTGTCAGCAAGTGTTATTAAAGTCTTTTTATATATAAATATTTGTACATTTAAAAACTGTGTACATTGGTGACTATAACTATAATCTACCTGATCTTGAGTCCTACAAAATCGGGAAAAAAATACAAAAAAAATACAAAAAAAATGTTTTTCTTCTTATCAACTAGTACCAACAAGGTCGACTAGTGGATTTACGTGGAGTTGCTTAATGCCCTACTTGAAACTGCAACTACGGAGCCTGTCCCGCGCTAGTGTAGGCCTGTGGCTACACCTGTAAAAACCTGTGATGCGACCATAAACACCCGACCGTCATGCAAAGGAAAGCGCCGTCTGGCCTTCAGGTCATTATGTAACAGAATGACTCTGAGTTTAGAGGACGTTCCATTGAGATTAGCAGGACAAGGTCATTTTGTTTTCGGTGGCACCACCAAATAATAATGATGGAAATTCCGTTTTCGGGCCGAGAGAGCTCCACCCTATATTGCCAAGGCTGTCTGTCCCTTCTGCCACCGCGGAGAGCAGGCACCGCGACCAGACCCCCTCCCCCCCCGCCCCCCCCGCCTCACCCCCACCCCAACCTCCAATCAGCAGTGATGGATGGACTAATTGATGCAGAATGATCGGCCCATTCATTTTAGCCCACAACAGTGAGTTCCATATTTAGGATTTAGCGTAGCGTTATAATGGAACGGGAAGGAGAAGAGGTAGGAGAGTCAATGAACGAGAGAGGGAGGGGAGGGGAGGGGAGGGGCGGCGACGGATGGGAGGGGAGGGGAGGGGCGGCGGCGACGGCGACGGAGGGGATGGGAGGGGAGGGGCGGCGGCGGTGGCGACGGATGGGATGGGAGGGGAGGGGCGGCGGCGGTGACGACGGATGGGAGGGGAGAGTGAGCGGGAGAAAAAAAAAACGGAGATAGGCAGTGGTGAGGTACGGGCGAGACAGAACCGACAGAGACATCACGAGCATCGTGAGCAGTGCTGGTCAGTGGCATATATATAGTGGCAATGATCTCTTATGAAAGATACAAGAGTGGCGGCGGGGGGAGGGGGATTGCTCTGTGCGTTTTTTTTTGGTTTAACCCATTCTGGGCGGGAACCCCTTTTGGTGTTTCAAGCATTATGTTATGCTTTAGCTGTTGAAAAATAGCAGATCTACAACTTTTTGAAAAATCGTGAAAATGTGCCTGAAATCTTTGAATATATAATTGTTACAGAGCGAGTTTTTAACTCAAATCTTTGCTACTGGGAGGGTCCCTGGAACAACATATTTTCAGATGGGGGTCGGCAGCCAATTACATATCATTTTTGGGGTCCTTGACATGAAATATTGAGCACCACTCATACTGAAACATGAGGTATTTCACAAAACTATTAGGATCTAGAAGCCTATTTTTTTATCGACCTCAGTCCAAAAGGGCTTAAGAGAGAGAGAAAGATAGAGAGAGGAGAGGGGGGGGGGGGGGGGGGGGGGCATATAGCTCCGACATGTCCCCGTGTCCCTTTCTCAGCCCATGAATCATTCATCCCCGTCCCTATGTATAAATCAAGGTGGCAGCCGTCGCTTGCGGCAGGCAACGTCATTAGCTAGTCGACGGCATCACTTGATCTCTTGGCTCTGCGGTGCAGTGTGGGCTAGAGAGAGAGAGAGAGAGGAGAAAGGGCCTTACTTAAAACCGTGCACATTTCAGCCCGTCAAAACCGCCGTGGTGGTTCCTGTCTGACTGTGTCATCATCGCGGCACTCTGAGCAGGTATCCAGACATACTCAAAGAGACAACGTGTAGGCTCCACTAATAATCACTTCTTTTACTTGACAGAGACAGCCTCAGTTATGTCATATATCCACCCGCTGTCCTGGAGAAACCCTGCATAAAACCCTGAAAACACGTGTGCATATTTATATTGCGCTGCACGCATACGGAGAACGGTGCTTTACTGCAGGGGTAGACAACCTTATAGGCACGGGTGGCAGCACTGGCACAGGGGAGGGTGATCACTGGCACACTGGCACAGGGGAGGGTGATCACTGGCACACTGGCACAGGGGAGGGTGATCACTGGCACACTGGCACAGGGGAGGGTGATCACTGGCACAGGGGAGGGTGATCACTGGCACAGGGGAGGGTGATCACTGGCACAGGGGAGGGTGATCACTGGTACAGGGGAGGGTGATCACTGGCACAGGGGAGGGTGATCACTGGCACAGGGGAGGGTGATCACTGGAACACTGGCACAGGGAGGGTGATCACTGGCACAGGGGAGGGTGATCACTGGCACAGGGGAGGGTGATCACTGGTACACTGGTACAGGGGAGGGTGATCACTGGCACACTGGCACCGGGGAGGGTGATCACTGGCACAGGGGAGGGTGATCACTGGTACACTGGCACAGGGGAGGGTGATCACTGGCACAGGGGAGGGTGATCACTGGAACACTGGCACAGGGAGGGTGATCACTGGCACAGGGGAGGGTGATCACTGGAACACTGGCACAGGGAGGGTGATCACTGGCACAGGGGAGGGTGATCACTGGAACACTGGCACAGGGAGGGTGATCACTGGCACAGGGGAGGGTGATCACTGGCACAGGGAGGGTGATCACTGGCACACTGGCACAGGGGAGGGTGATCACTGGCACAGGGAGGGTGATCACTGGCACAGGGAGGGTGATCACTGGCACACTGGCACCGGGGAGGGTGATCACTGGCACACTGGCACAGGGGAGGGTGATCACTGGCACACTGGCACAGGGGAGGGTGATCACTGGCACACTGGCACAGGGGAGGGTGATCACTGGCACACTGGCACAGGGGAGGGTGATCACTGGCACACTGGTACAGGGGAGGGTGATCACTGGCACAGGGGAGGGTGATCACTGGCACACTGGCACAGGGGAGGGTGATCACTGGCACAGGGGAGGGTGATCACTGGCACACTGGCACAGGGGAGGGTGATCACTGGCACACTGGCACAGGGGAGGGTGATCACTGGCACACTGGCACAGGGGAGGGTGATCACTGGCACGCTGGCACAGGGGAGGGTGATCACTGGCACACTGGCACAGGGGAGGGTGATCACTGGCACAGGGGAGGGTGATCACTGGCACACTGGCACAGGGGAGGGTGATCACTGGCACAGGGGAGGGTGATCACTGGCACACTGGCACAGGGGAGGGTGATCACTGGCACAGGGGAGGGTGATCACTGGCACACTGGCACAGGGGAGGGTGATCACTGGTACAGGGGAGGGTGATCACTGGCACACTGGCACAGGGGAGGGTGATCACTGGCACAGGGGAGGGTGATCACTGGCACACTGGCACAGGGGAGGGTGATCACTGGCACACTGGCACAGGGAGGGTGATCACTGGCACACTGGCACAGGGGAGGGTGATCACTGGCACACTGGCACAGGGAGGGTGATCACTGGCACACTGGCACAGGGGAGGGTGATCACTGGCACACTGGCACAGGGAGGGTGATCACTGGCACGGGAGGGTGATCACTGGCACACTGGCACAGGGGAGGGTGATCACTGGCACACTGGCACAGGGAGGGTGATCACTGGCACAGGGAGGGTGATCACTGGCACGGGAGGGTGATCACTGGCACACTGGCACAGGGAGGGTGATCACTGGCACAGGGAGGGTGATCACTGGCACACTGGCACAGGGGAGGGTGATCACTGGCACACTGGCACAGGGGAGGGTGATCACTGGCACAGGAGAGGGTGATCACTGGCACAGGGAGGGGGATCACTGGCACGGGAGGGTGATCACTGGCACGGGAGGGTGATCACTGGCACACTGGCACAGGGGAGGGTGATCACTGGCACACTGGCACAGGGGAGGGTGATCACTGGCACACTGGCACAGGGGAGGGTGATCACTGGCACACTGGCACAGGGGAGGGTGATCACTGGCACACTGGCACAGGGGAGGGTGATCACTGGCACACTGGCACAGGGGAGGGTGATCACTGGCACACTGGCACACTGGCACAGGGGAGGGTGATCACTGGCACACTGGCACACTGGCACAGGGGAGGGTGATCACTGGCACAGGGGAGGGTGATCACTGGCACAGGGGAGGGTGATCACTGGCACACTGGCATAAGTGTGAGAGAGAGGTTTTTCTTTTAAAATTCAAGTCAGTACCCTCACACACATATACAAATACAAATTACACCCTGCATACAATAGCATCTAGCATCTTCTACATTCATTCAAACTCCTAACTCTGACTGGCGAGTCTAACGATCATTACATCCTGATGTGAAAGAAAAATATTTCTAAAGAAGAAGAAAGTTTTTCTGTATATGTATATTTGACAATCAAAATAAGTTGGTAACATTCAATATTGACCTAATGTTGATATGGCACACTGACTATCAAGACAATGAAAACATGGCACTTCATGTCAACAATGTTCCCGACCCCTGCATTTACTGTGCAGACTTTTTACTGTACTTGGCTGCAATTTTATTTGTATTTATTTATTTGACAGGGACAATGCTCATTAATCAACATTTCAGTTTTCACTTCCATGTAAATGTGCCAGAGTTAGCCATAAGCTAATTTACATCTGTAGTCCCTGAGCAGGCTCTTAAAATGGTAGTAAAGCTAAACATACAATGACACATACAGTACAATACAATGCAATACAATACAGATAAAAGAAGGACAGAGTGTATAGTGTGCCAGCACACAACACTATATCCATACAAAAACACAATACAATACAATACAATACAATACAATACAATACAATACAATACAATACAATACAATACAATACAATACAATACAATACAATACAGGTAAAAGAAAGACAGAGTGTATAGTGTGCCAGCACACAACACCATACGTTGATGCCATGTGTGCATATGTGCCAGCACCCAACACTATATCCATACAAAAACACAATACAATACAGTACAATACAGGAACAGATCAACATGGTACAGGGGACAGAACAACTGCAAAGTGAAGTGAGAAATGACACCGGTGATGAATACTAAATAGTGCTGATAGTTACTCACAATCTGCAATCGTTGTGCAGCGTGCGTAAGAAGTAAATCTTGAAAGTTAATGAATGTGTTAACAAGGAACTATAGTATTTATGGATAAAAATCAACTAAGTTCAACCATAAATCCAAGACGGAAAGGATCGATAGACTTTCAGACATTTATATAGAGCAGTTTGTCCGTATACCTACTCTGTAATGACACAATGCACTTCAAGAGGGAGCCTGAAAGAAAAGAAAAGTCTATAATTTTGCACTGGCCAGGACGCCAGGGGGTTATGCTGTTCTCGTCATTTCTGGCATGCATTGCGTTATTTGCTTTGGAGCATGTGTACTGCTGTATTTGAGTATGCCTGCGAGGAAACAACATGAGCAAACAGTGGAGTGTCTCGACTCCGAATCATTTTTGTTTGGAAATAAATATCTGTGATATTGCAACTCTTGTCCTCTCCTTCCCTCAGGGCAGCTTGCTTACTCGCTGCTACAAAACATATTGCAGCTTCTCGTTTTGCTTCTGTGATGACCTGAAAGACTCTCTCGCTCTCTCTTTAACCCATTTAGGCCTGACGTCGAAATTTAAAAAATGTCTTTTTAAAATGTATTTTTTTCTGAAAAACCTCATGTTTCTATATCAGTGGTGCTCAATATTTCATGTCAAGGACCCCGAAAATTATATGTAATTGGCCTCCGACCCCCATCTGAAAATAATGTTCCAGGGACCCCCCCAGAAGCAAAGATTTGAGTTAAAAACGTTCATTTTCACGATTCTTAAAAAATAGCAGATCTACAAGCTCATAGCGCGCCACTCAGTGGCGCGCTATGAGCTTGTAGATCTGCTATTTTTCAATAGCTAAATTATAACATAATGTTTAAAACACCAAAAGGGGTTCCCGCCCAAAATGGGTTAAAGCAATAATAAAAAAGAACAAAAAACATGTCCCTATGACTTTAATGAGTGAATGGAACCGCAGGCTCAGTAGTCACAGCAAAATGATCCTGTTGTACCTTATATATAATTCAACCATTTAGTAATCCTTGTGGTTTCCTCGTGCTCCCTAAGCAACCGTGCTGTCACCTTTCCTTTGTGTATATCCTCTACCCCAAACCTTTTTTTTTAATATTTCATGGACCCCCAGTTTGATCTGCATTGGGCCACGGACCCCCATTTCATTCTTCTTGAATCTTGAATCCCAAAGGCAATCTACTGTATACCGTTTACAATCTTCAGTGCTATTTTAACTCTGAGGGTGTACAAAAGATTTCAGTTCACCCCTTATAATTTTGGTTCCATTTCTACCATGTGAGTTACGTACACACCCGTCAAACTCCCTGGAACCCTCTCAAGGAGCCCCAAATTCACACTAATTAGCCCGTGGACCCCCTTATTTGAAGAGATATGCCAGGGACCCCCATAAAAGAAGGTTTTTACGGCTCTAGCAGTGATTCTCAACCCGTTTAATTTCAAGGACCCCCCAGTGTGATATGCATTAGGCTATACGGACCCCCATTTAATGTCATTTCTATCTCTGAGACCCCAATGTATATATTGTAAAATCAATGTAAATTTAGCTGGGGACCCCCTGGAACTCCCTCAAGGACCCCTGGGGGTCCTCGGACCCCACTTTGGGAACCACTGTTCTATAGAAGTCTGTGATATCTGTGTCGGTGTCATCGTCTTTGCTATACGGTCTGTCGGAGGGTAATATCAACATAAGAGATGTCAACAAAGTGAACAAGCTGGTGAGGGAGTGTTACGTCCCTAACTGCTGGTCTAGGGGGGGGTTAAGGGACATTATTGCTTGATTGAATGCTTGATTCTGATTGGTCAATCGCCGAATTCAGCGGTGTGTTATTCCTGGATAATGACCGCTCCGCTCTATAACAGACCACTGCCTATAATCTAACCCTCGGTGCACCTGCTGTGCCAAGCTTGATTTACTGCTGTTTCCAACATGACAGCCATGTTGTAACACACACACACACACACACACACACACACACACACACACACACACACACACACACACACACACACACACACACACACACACACACACACACACACACACACACACACAATGTCATTTACAGCTAAACATGGCTCTCAGAAATGTTTTTGAAAACATTTGAGCGAGAAACAGACGATACACATACAGTACCCCGAAAATGGATTCTATTTGATCAACTCACTTCCTTGTTTTCTGACTGTGCTGCAGCTTGGCAGAATACTTTCATTTCCGTAAGAAAGCATGGTAAATGGTAAATGGTGCATTTATATAGCGCCTTTATCCAAGGCGCTTTACATAGATTGTGCATTACATTCACCCATTCATACACCGATTGCGGCGGAAGCCATGCAAGGTACCAACCAGCACATCGGGAGCAATTTTGGGTTCAGTGTCTTGCCCAAGGACACTTTGACATGTAGACAGGAGGAGCCGGGAATCGAACCGCTGACCCATGGATCATTGGACGACCTGCTCTACCTCTTGAGCCACAGTCGCCCCTTGATTGATTGATTGATTGATTTATTAACAGTTTGCAGAATTACAGTACATTTCAAGTACAACTCAATACAAAAACTGTTAACTGTGAGTGGACGACGCCATAAAGCATTACACTTGTTTACAAGAGGGTCCACCTTGTTCAATTCATCAAAACATTTAGAGACATACGAATATACACAACTATATAGTCAAAACAGGAAATCATCATAGGAGGTTAAAAGGGAAAAAAAACATATACAGTGAGGGGGAAAAGGAGTGATCAGTAGGTGCCCTTTGAGAGCGGTTTTGAAGGAGTCAAGGGATTCACATTACTCGTGTTGTTGTGTTTTGGGTCAATTTATGAATTTATGTATTTAGTAGCCATGTAATAAGCGGGATAATGTATGGCTGAGTGGTCATTGTTTATATAAATCACCACATCTGTGATTTATCTATCGACAATGACCAATCAGCCATACATTATCCCTTACATAACATATATCGAGTAAAATAAAATGGAAAAAAACTTTAATTCAGTGTTTTATTCTAAAGTGAAGGGAAATAAATGGTGAGTGCCAAATCAAAATACCATAAAACAAAACAAAACACTTAACTGACTCCTCTAAACACAAAGTTAAACAAAACCTACTACTCTAAAATATCTAACAAAAAGACAGGGGGATCGAGGCACTCACGCCTAATGTGTTTACCTAAAACAATAGGTACTTAAAATGGAAATGGTACCGCAAATCATGTATAATGTTTCCCTGATAGAAACAATATACTGAGCCACAGAACAAGTCTGAGACACGTACGAAACTGGCCTGAATTTGAACTCATCCCTCGTCCCACATCCACGAGTACTGCACTAATGAACTTTGAAGCATGTCTGTTAAAAGATGGCTATGGAGAGACCATACCGTACACATGTATTATCCTCCAGATACTCTCTGTTGAAAGTCTGTGATGTATACAGTAGTATATAGGCCTAGTGTTCATTCTTACAACAAGGGGCTCCACACAGTCCCTCAGCACAGAGCATGTCAGCAAGCTTTTCACCTTGCCTTGTCATCTCTCCACTGGACTTGTGTGTGCGTGTGCATGTGTGCGTGCATGCGTGTGCGTGTATGTGTGCCCTCGCGTGTGTGCACAGGGCTTGAGAAATGGGTAAAGAAATGTCAATTTAGTTCTCCACCACAATGCATCACACATGACCTCCCCCAGCCAACCCCCCCACAACCCCCTACTCTCTGTTCACCATGTCTTTCTGGGTCAGTTCTTCAGATTTCAGACAACTCCAAGCATTGCCAACCCTAACGTCAGAGCACATCTACATCTCTCACAGGGTTTACAATGACTTGTTTTGGAGTGAGGGTGCGTCCTTCACTTGATACATGTCAATTTTGTTTTGCATGTGTATGTATGTATGTGTGTGTGTGTGTGTAGTGCTTGGGTGTCTGCGTCACGTTCATTTGTGGCATTTTACTTGCCGTGTGTGTGTGTGTGCGTGCATGCGTCTGTGTGTGTGTGTGTGTGTGTGCATGCGTCTGTGTGTGTGTGTGCGTGTGTGTGTGCCTGTGTGTGTGTATTTCTTAGTCTGGTATATCTGGATGCTGAGCTGTCTTGTCAGCTGACTCTGCGGTCAGTGTTGTGGTCCTGGAGCCCCCCAGCAGTGCATGGCAGAATGATGAGATCTGACAGATATGGGGTGGTTTCTAGCAGGGCTTAGTCTTGGGACCATACCAGGGCTGTGACAAGGACGTCACAAAGGCCTGTAAAGCTTAATTCATACTTCTTCCCATGAGGTGTTGTTGGCAAGCGACACTGACCATAATACTACGCAGGACAAATTAGTCTTATTAAGCTTATTCGCCAGCTCACAAGTCAACATGGACAAAAGACCCAGTATACCAATAATCCTTTTTTTACAATACTATTTTCTTTAACTGTTAAAATGCTGTGTACCCCCCCACAGGCGCGCACATACTTGCTGCCTTATCACAGGGAGCGTGAGTCAAATGGCTTGACAAGTGCACATTCTAAAGTGGAGCACAGTGTTGCAAAAGGACACTTGGAGAGAAGGGGCAACAACACACCGAGTATGTTTTTGTACACACCAACCCTCCCCTTTAGCAACCAGTCCTTCTCCCAGTCACTACCCCAGCAGCTGACTAGAATAATAACACTGGTGAGACATACAGGACAATACCCAGAGGTGTAAAGAAACCGAACAACAGAAGGCGAGCAAGGGAATCATACATATATACATGTCTATTGATCCACATTTGTTGCATTCCAGAGCACTGTGAGTCATTGAACTGAACTCAACCTCCCACCCCCTTAGGGCATATGTGATATTTTCTTGTTTTAGATAGAACGTGACATGGTCTTCAGTCATCTGGAAATGAGAAGAGGGTTTAAGATCTTTCAGTTTCATAGGGCAAGATGGCGATATTCTAGAATGTTAAGTAAAGGCAACAAACAGTATCCATATTTGTTGACCAGTCCGCGTACTCGGTTTCGGTTCAGAGGCTCTGCTTTAACTATTGTTAAAACCCCCTGGTCGGTCCGCCATTGAACTATTGTGGCAGGATTCGCTGAGGGATTAAAGGAATTGAGCCCCACGATTGTGTATAGACATATTAGACAAGGGCATGAGTAAAATGTGAATGATGCGCTTACTCCTGCCGTGAGGAGATGAGTCATGTATTTGTTCAAGAATTGCATTCCAAGTTTAATTTAGAAGCAGAGGGCCTAAGTGCTGATCTCATTGTGTTAAGAATATCTACTGACTGAGGGTTCATCGCACCACTGGCTTCATAAATCCAGAAGATTATGCCGTTTTTATCTGTGTCTAGAGATAGCAAAGTGTCAACTGGGGTAATTGGAGAACTTTATTGGAAAAATAAATGCTATAATTTCTTTGTTTGCTGTTCGATGCATGCAAATATTCCATCCATATCCATATCCCGGTCCCATGCCAGACGCAAAAGGCCAATGTTTATCATAGCTGTTGTAAAGAGATTATTAGACATAATGGGTGGCATAACAGAAGAGCTTTGGAGACAAAAGAAAATGCTTCCTGAATCGCGCCCAGATTTTAAGTGTATGGGATCATGACACATAAAGTATTGTTGGCTGAGCCAAGTTGTTCAGGCAGAGGATGACGTCGCACACGGATGTCGGATGTCGCACGCTGGAAATTAGCTGAGCTAAAAGCTCAGAACGCATTGTATTTTTCTGGCTTAAAGTGAACGTGAAAGAGTGAACAAGAAGGTTATGAGACCTTTGCAACCCAGTCTGGCACATAAAGCTTAATAGAATGAAGGAAATGCCAGCACTCAATATATGTCCTTGTCACATGATTTTATTTACCTCACAAGCTCGTTGTGAGCATCCTCAGCGTTCCTCAGCTTGTAGATCGGCTATTTTCAGCATGCAACCAAGTGTAAAATGACTTATACTGGATCTCTTGTCCACTAGTCCCTTCCTAACATTTTCGTCTAGTTTTTATTTGTTGACGAAATTGTCAATAATTATATTTAGTCTCAGTTTTAGTCATCATAGCTTAGTTTTCATCAAGGTTCAAGGTTTCTTTATTTTGTCTCCCAAGGGAGAAATTTGTCTTGGACCCCAAGGACCCGCCCTGCAGCATACAGATACCATACAGTACAAAACAATACAATACAATACAATACAATACAATACAATACAATACAATACAATACAAAACAATACAAGACAACAAAGGCACACAGTGACCCGTACAACTTTTAAAAACACACACCAACATACCTAGTTCATGTAGCTTCCATTTCGTTTTCGTCGTGATAAAAGGTCGCCAACGAACATTTTTTGTCATATGTATTCGACAAAATCAACACTATGGCAGGGACCGTGGCTCTCATGTTGACATTGGCTATAGATGGACTTCCACTAGACTTCTGTCCTTTCCTCTATCAGCTATAGATGGACTTCCACTACTACTTCTGTCCTTTCCTCTATCAGCTATAGATGGACTTCCACTACTACTTCTGTCCTTTCCTCTATCAGCTATAGATGGACTTCCACTACTACTTCTGTCCTTTCCTCTGTCAGCTATAGATGGACTTCCACTACTACTTCTGTCCTTTCCTCTGTCAGCTATAGATGGACTTCCACTACTACTTCTGTCCTTTCCTCTATCAGCTATAGATGGACTTCCACTAGACTTCTGTCCTTTCCTCTGTCAGCTATAGATGGACTTCCACTACTACTTCTGTCCTTTCCTCTGTCAGCTATAGATGGACTTCCACTACTACTTCTGTCCTTTCCTCTATCAGCTATAGATGGACTTCCACTAGACTTCTGTCCTTTCCTCTATCAGCTATAGATGGACTTCCACTACTACTTCTGTCCTTTCCTCTATCAGCTATAGATGGACTTCCACTAATACTTCTGTCCTTTCCTCTATCAGCTATAGATGGACTTCCACTAATACTTCTGTCCTTTCCTCTATCAGCTATAGATGGACTTCCACTACTACTTCTGTCCTTTCCTCTATCAGCTATAGATGGACTTCCACTACTACTTCTGTCCTTTCCTCTATCAGCTATAGATGGACTTCCACTAGACTTCTGTCCTTTCCTCTATCAGCTATAGATGGACTTCCACTACTACTTCTGTCCTTTCCTCTATCAGCTATAGATGGACTTCCACTAGACTTCTGTCCTTTCCTCTATCAGCTATAGATGGACTTCCACTACTACTTCTGTCCTTTCCTCTATCAGCTCACTTAATGTCCTGACCAAGATTAGCTTTATGCAATCCACGCTCCGTGCTTAACAGAGAGGTGGGTATAATATAATGGAGCAACCAGTGGATATATCAATGCGGGAACATAGCGCATGATTGCAATTAACTTTGCTGGCATAGAGTGCCGTTAGATTTTCAATTTATAGCCACAAGGTCACACACAGTGGCCATGACCAAATAGCAGTTAGTGCATGAAATAATAGCACTTAGGACTGTGATATATATATATAGTGTGTGTGTGTGTGTGTGTACAGTACTACGTATACTGGTATCGTTGCTGTCCAGAGGAAACCTCATAACTAAATTTTTTTGGTTTTTGATTTTATTCCATAAATCAGTGCTATTGAACACCCTCTACGTCTGTGTGTTGTTTATATTGAACACCCTTTACGTCTGTGCGTTGTTTCATAAATCAGTGCTATTGAACACCCTCTACGTCTGTGTGTTGTTTCATAAATCAGTGCTATTGAACACCCTTTACGTCTGTGTGTTGTTTCATAAATCAGTGCTATTGAACACCCTATACGTCTGTGCGTTGTTTCATAAATCAGTGCTATTGAACACCCTCTACGTCTGTGTGTTGTTTCATAAATCAGTGCTATTGAACACCCTTTACGTCTGTGTGTTGTTTCATAAATCAGTGCTATTGAACACCCTCTACGTCTGTGTGTTGTTTCATAAATCAGTGCTATTGAACACCCTCTACGTCTGTGTGTTGTTTCTATTGAACACCCTCTACGTCTGTGTGTTGTTTCGAACATATTGAACCAATGGAAAGTTGTAAAAAACGCATTGGACAAAACCTCTTAACTCCATTGGACCCTCAAACGGTCTGCTAAAGCAGCTAACTCCACCACCTCTCTCCTTCTCATGCAAGTCATTGACAATATATAAAGTCACAACACCAACTTTGATGAGGCAGTATTGCATCGTTTTAAAATATTTTTCATATCCTGAAAAAATGAACCTTTTGGAGTAATATAATGAGGTTTCCTCCGGACAGCAGAGATACCAGTTTATATAATTTCACAATTTATGACGTGCAATTAAAGAACTTGAGCAGAAACGCTTTTATAGGCCGACGACGCCACTTGTCATCACAGCACGCACTGACTAGTGCTGCCTACTGGGAGTCAGTGTTCACGTGAACATCTAAGAAAGATGTCGCTGGACTCATTGGGTGACACTCTCTCGCTCTCTCTCTCTCTCTCTCTCTCTCTCTCTCTCTCTCTCTCTCTCTCTCTCTCTCTCTCTCTCTCTCTCTCAGCCCCGCGCACGCCACACTATAGCCGCGTCCGACCCGCGGCGGCTGTGGCCTCTTTAGCCCCGACAAGCAACCGACTGTCATGCTTGGGGCATTTCTCAGGGGGGGGCAGCCTAGTTAGCGCGGCGTGACAGGCCCGGTGCTGCTTATATGCCCACGAGTGAGGTTTCAGCCCAGGGAGGGCAGAGCCAGGCTCCAGAGGAAAGCTGTCATCTTTTATTTTATTTTTTATTTTTTTTGTCAGACCACATAGAAGAAGAAGAGGAGGAGGAGGGAGGAGGAGATGTTGGAGTTCTACAGCTTCTCTCTCTCTCTCTCTCTCTCTCTCTCTGCCTCTCTCTGCCTCTCTCTCTCTATCTCCCTCTCTCTCTCTCTCTCTCTCTCTCTCTCTGCCTCTCTCTGCCTCTCTCTCTCTATCTCCCTCCCCCTCCCTCTCTCTCTCCCTAGCTCTTTGTCTCTGTCAGTTCCCCAGGTGAAGATCCTCACGTATTCCTGTATGCCTGCCTGTGCCGAATAAACAGACGGGTGTCAGAGGATGAAAACGCCAAGTGTCCCCCCCCATCCCCCCCCCCCCCCCCACACACACACACACACACACACACCCCGGGGGCCCCCCAGCCTTATCTCTGCCTTGCGTTAACCTCTTGCGGATTCCTCCCACGGGCCACAGCGTAGCTCCCAGTATATATAGGCTGTCTGGAGAATGACAGTCAGCGTCAGCCAGACAGGCGAGCTTACAGTATAGGCGAGAGACGCTATGCCACGCGTCCCTCTTTTCCTTGGGGGGGGGAGACAAGCCTCTGTACCACTGTGGGAGGAGAGGGTGGGTGGGGGGGTTGAGAGGCGTTGATGATGATGATGATGATGATGAGGAGGAGGATGCCCACGGCCCACCGCCGCCACTCGTCCTTTCTTTCCCAGACACTTCATTATCGCCCACACAACCAACGCAGCGTGCACGCCGCACGCCGCGTGCCGCGCATGCAGACATATCTCTCTGAGGAGTGTATGTGTACCGCACAGATTCTCTGCACGTGGACGCTGCAGGCGGACAGCAGATCTACAAGCTCGTAGCGCGGCAAACGGGTGCCGCGCTTGTAGATCTGCTAGGACGGTGGGGGAAGGAGGCGGTATAGGCGAGGAGCGACGGATATATATATTTATATATATATATATATATATATATATATATATATAGAGAGAGAGAGAGAGAGAGAGAGAGAGAGAGAGAGAGCGTGGCGAGGGAGGCAGAGATGTCGGATGCACTGAGTGGCATTGAGAGGAAAACAGCTACTGCAACCATAACCCCCCCCCCCCCCCCCCACCCCCCTGTATATTCATGCTTTTGTTTTGTATTTTCCTTTTACTGCCAAGAAAGACTATAGAGGGCAAAATGGATGGTTGGGGCTCTACGGACTCTATACCCTTATTCTAAGAGTCTCTCCGCTTTAATGTAGCACAGGTTGTTCGGGGGTTGATTTACTAACTTCATGATTGGAAATAATGTCCCTCTTTTTGTAGGCCAATGAAAACACGGGAACTATTTAATACGTCCGTCGCTCTCGGCCAAGAAAGTGCCTCACGGGTTTCCAGAGTGTACTCCGTAGTAGTACGACCGGAGAGAGTGTTTTTTTTTTTCTCACAGGGATAAAAATTGACCCACTCTAGCGAATGTTGCCATTGCTCTTGTCGATCCCTCCATGCATATTCTGGGAACATGCACCATCAGAACGGAATGGCTGGAAATAGCGCTCGCAATTAAGACAATCCAATTAAGACTGGTGCGTTGCCGTCTGCGTCGAGCGCGCTGCAGCAGAGAGGTGTCTGCTGGGAAGAAGATTAATTTATGGGAGGAAAGAGTGCAGTAAAAGCCATTTGAGCCCACTGGAACGTGCTGGCTCTCCACTGCGAGACTCACATTAGCACATGCCATAATTGATGGAAGAGCATACTTAGCTGTAATAATGGGCATTATAGTGGCTGGTATCAAGACATTATTTTCAGAAAGCTCTAACCCATTAAGGACTAGTGAGAACGCATTTGTCTCACCTTAACTTTTAACCAATTATCTTGAACTTACCTGTTGAAAAATAGCAGATCTAACAAGCTCGTAGGGCGGCACCGAGTGCCGCGCTACGAGCTTGTAGATCTGCTATTTTTTTTTAAATTGTGAACACGTGCGCAAATCTTTGAATATATATTTGTTCACAGCGAACGCTTTTAACTCAAATCTTTGCTTCTGGGGTGGGGGTCCCTGGAACAACATATTTTCAGATGGAGGTCGGCGGCCAATTTCATATAATTTTTGTGGTCCTTGTCATGAAATAGTTTAAGAACCACTGACATAGAAACATAGATTTCTTTTTACAGAAAACTGTCATGATTTAGAAGACACTTCTAGAATCTGGTATATCAGGCTTAAATGGGCTAATTAAGCTTTTTTTTTTCTTTTTGCTGCGACTGGCTGTCCAGTGTCATCAGCCATCCTCAGAGGGGGGTGTGTGGGGGTCCAAGGAGGGGGTTAGGGAGGGAGGGGTGGTGTGTGGGGGTCCAAGGAGGGGGTTAGGGGAGGGAGGGGTGTTCAGATGGCTGTCCAGTGTCATCAGCCATCCTCAGAGGGGGGTGTGTGGGGGTCCAAGGAGGGGGATAGGGGAGGGAGGGGTGGTGTGTGGGGGTCCGAGGAGGGGGTTAGGGGAGGGAGGGGTGGTGTGTGGGGGTCCAAGGAGGGGGTTAGGGGAGGGAGGGGTGGTGTGTGGGGGTCCAAGGAGGGGGTTAGGGGAGGGAGGGGTGGTGTGTGGGGGTCCGAGGAGGGGGTTAGGGGAGGGAGGGGTGGTGTGTGGGGGTCCAAGGAGGGGGTTAGGGGAGGGAGGGGTGGTGTGTGGGGGTCCAAGGAGGGGGTTAGGGGAGGGAGGGGTGGTGTGTGTGGGGGTCCGAGGAGGGGGTTAGGGGAGGGAGGGGTGGTGTGCACGTGGGGGTCCAAGGAGGGGGTTAGGGGAGGGAAGTGTGGTGTGTGGGGGTCCAAGGAGGGGGTTAGGGGAGGGAGGGGTGGTGTGTGGGGGTCCAAGGAGGGGGTTAGGGGAGGGAGGGGTTGTTCAGATAAACACAAAACCTTCCAATCAGTTTGTTTTGGGCCTCCCGTGAGCTATAGAAAAATAAACCAGTTCATCAAACAAGCGGGGGAGAGAGAGAGAGAGAGAGAGAGAGAGAGAGAGAGAGAGAGAGAGAGAGAGAGAGAGAGAGAGAGAGAGAGAGAGAGAGAGAGAGAGAGAGAGAGAGAGAGAGAGAGAGAGAGAGAGAGAGAGAGAGAGAGCTCATCCCCGCCTGCCCCGGTCGCCCCGGTCGGTCCCTGCGCTGAAGTGCAGCAATCAGCTGGACTCCCCAAAGGGAGCAGCCAGCCGTTGTTTTGTTTACACTACAGTCCGTGGGCGGGCGGACGGACGGACGGACGGACCGCTGTTAGTCAGGGGAGATTAGACCTCTATGGACCAGCTGGGGACTCCGCCAGCCGACCCAACACCACCTGTGAAATTGCAAACGAAGAAGTTTGCCCCCGACTCCACCTCCACCTACCCCCCCGCCCCCGTCCCCCCCCGTCCCCCCCCCGCCCCATGGGAGATGGGTGCCGCCACGCAGAAACTCTCCCTAATGCCCCCGCAGTCGTCAGTACAGAGAGAGAGAGAGGGCCGGGGGGACGCTCACGGTGAGAGAAAGGTCGGTCGTGGCAGTGGTTATCTGAAATATAATTCTTACAGTACAAAAAACAACTCTTTTTACTTTTTACTGTATCTGCGTCAGAATATGTGTATTGGTCAAACATGTTCACTTAGTGTGCGTGTGTGTGTGCGCGCGCGCGAGTGTGTGCGTGCGTGCGTGCGTGCGTGCGTGTGTGTGTGTGTGTGTGTGCGCGTCCGTGTGCGTGCGTGCAGGCCTACAGTAGATGATGTTGTTGGTGGCAGTACAAGTCACAGCTGTGGCGTTGGCCCCGTGGGGCCCTGGGGTGGGTATGGGAGGTGGAGGCGTTGCGAGGGTGCAGCAGCAGCGAGGGAGACCAGAGAAAAGCATTGACCTTGACGCCATTTCCCCCTCGCAAGTTTACCTTCACCCTCGTCCCTCGCTCCCCGATCTGTTTGCAGTTCAGCTCGCTCCTTTTATTTAAACACACACTGTAAAGCCAAGGGTGTGGATTCAACACTGAGAGTGTAAAAGCGCGGACGCTGTTGTGGGTCAGAGTTAAATCAACAGCCCCGGAATTTTATACGCTTCAACGACGGGGCTCGCGCGAAGAAAAAAAAAAGCCCAGACAATCAGTCAGGAATGACGTTTATAACGATTGGCTTGTTTCCAGATACCGTGTATGTACCAGATGACATAACATGAGCTTGAATGAAGTGTACTGTGCAGACCACATTGTGGTTGCAAGCCTCATGCAGCTGACAGACAATGGAATGTGTGTGTGTGTGTGTGTGCGTCCGTGTGTGTGTGTGTGTGTGGCTGCACACGTGTATGTGTGTGTCTCCATCGGTGGGTTGCAGAGGAAGCCTCGCCGAGCGTGACAAGAGAATGCCAGAACAGAACATGGATCGGGCGGCCAAATGAGCTGTGAACACAAACAACGTCGCGGATTTGTTCTGCCTGTGTTTTGGGGATGGACGCGTGTCCCCCTCAGCATGTTTAAATAACTGCACGGTCTCACTGACAGACTCAGCGACAGACGGACGGACAGGCAGTCAGAGAGAGAATAATGAACCACAGGACACTGGGCAGTGTCCCTATTCTGAGGGCCAACATTCAGCCAAGGACTTTTTGCCATAGACGGGACGGCTAGATAGAACACTGGTTCCCAACAGTGTTGATTTTGACAGCAAAAAAATGTTTGTAGTAGTCTCTTAGTCTCTTGGATAGTATTTCATTTCGTTGTGGTCATATTTTAGTCACCCGGAATGTTGTCGACTAAATCTATGATGGATTTAGTCGACTAAAATGTATTTTGGCGGGCCCCTATGCCTAGGGGTCCCCGGTCATATAGAATGGCCCCTATGCCTAGGGGTCCCCGGTCATATAGAAGGGCCCCTATGCCTAGGGGACCCCGGTCATATAGGGTTTAAGTAGAAGTGATGAAAGGAATGACAGAAAGAGAGAAGGTTCTTTGTAGTATACACAAGACAAACCTCAGTGTTATTTATCCATTTGTACTATTTGTCTCAGAGAGGTGAATTAAGAGGTGATTCAGCTCTGTATAAATAACAAAACAGAGCGCCAGTGTTGATCTCAGTCCAAAGAGAGAGTGCGTACGTGTGTGCGTGACTGTGCGTGTGTGCACGCGCATCTAATGTTTCTCCCCCGCATATTGCGGTATGTCATTTACGGTACATTCTGGAGTGGCGCTCCTCAGCGTACTTTCGCCGCATTATTCCAGGCGCCAAACAAAAGCGATGCACTTGACGTTTGTTTCCCTCGCTGATATGATGACACCACATCATCGTCGGAGAATGTATAAATGAATCGATTCTCTTTGTCTGTCTGTCTGTTCCAATCCCCGAGTATGTGCATTGTTGATGCTTTTTTTTGGCATTGCAGTGTGGCTTTATCTCTTGACTGTGCTGTGATGAAGTCCTCTTTGTGTACTTTGTGGGCCGGCTGGGCAGGCTGCCCACCACCGCCACCGCCGCTGTGCCCACATGCCCACCATGGCCTGAGCCTGGCGCAGCTGTTAACCCATGTAGGACGGGAACTGCGTCCGTGTCGCCTTAACGTTTAACCACTTTTCTTCATTCATTTAAAACTTTAGCTGTTGAATATAAATAGCAGATCTACAAGCTCGTAGCGTGCCACCGAGTGCCGCGCTACGAGCTTGTAGAGCTGCTATTTTTGGGAAAGAAAGAAATTGTGAAAATATGTGGCGCAAATCTTTGAATGTATATTCTTTCGCAAATCTTTGCTTCTGAGGGGTCCTTGGAACAACATATTTTGAGATGGGGGGGGGGGGGGGGGTCCTGCGGCCAAATATATATCATTTTGGGGGTCCTTGACATGATAAACTTTGAGAACCACTGACATAGAAACATAGTTTTTTCATGTCATGATTTAGAAAGACATTTTGTAGAATCGGGTCCTTCAGGTCTTACTGGGTTAAAATGTTTTATTACATGGCTTGGTTGAATGCTTGATTCTGATTGGTCAATCGCTTAATTCAGCGGTGAGTTATCTCATGATAATGACCGCTCCGCTGTATAATGACCGCTGCCTAATCAAACCCTCTGAGCACCACCAGCTGCGCGGCTGCGCCCGCTTGATTTACTGCCGTTTCCAACATAACAGCCATGTAAACACACACACTACTGACACACAATGTAATTTACAGCTAAACATTGCTCTTAAAAATGTTTTTGAAAACATTTGAGCGAGAAATAGACGAAGCAGCTGGACCCGAAAATGGATTCTATTTGATCAACTCACTTCCTTGTTTTCCGACAGTGCTTCAGCCCTGCAGCTGGGCAGACGCAGCCAGCGCGAAGTTATGGAATACTTTTTTTGTTGTGTTTTGGATCAATGGATTAATTTATGTTAGTTAGCCATGTAATAAGCGGGATAATATCTGGCTAGGTGGTCATTGTCGGGATATAATTCACCTTCAGGGAGTGTAACCACCTCGGCTTCGCCTCGGTGGTTAAACTCCCTGTCGGTGAATTATCTCCCGACAATGACCACCTAGCCAGATATTATCCCTTACTTATTTACTGAGCCTTGATGAGATAAGAGCCAAGTGTTTATGAATGTGTGTCTGAGGACGACGACACGCCTCTCTGTGTACGCTCCTCTTAAGTGCTGATTGGTCATTTGGAATCAGTCTCCCAGCTCCTACATGCACTCTCGGAGCAACTGGGGGCAGGGCCAATAAACATTAGCGGTCGAGAAAAGAAAAAAAAAGATGTACAAACGGCGGAATTGTTCCACTGGGCTGCAGCCACTGGGCTGCAGCCACTGGGCTGCAGTACAAATGGATTTTCAAACTTTTTAAATGTATTATAGCGACTTCATGTTTTGTGGGGGTTGGTGTTGTGTAAACGAGACCAGTTTTCCGACCCTTCCCTCTGTCCTCCAGTTGCGAGCAAGGAAAGCCAGTTAATCCATTTTGGGCGGGAACCCCTTTTGGTGTTTTAAACATTGTTATAATTTAGCTATTGAAAAATAGCAGATCTACAAGCTCATAGCGTGCCACCGAGTGGCGCGCTACGAGCTTGTAGGTCTGCTATTTTTTAAATGTCGTGAAAATGTGGTGCAAATCTTTGAATATATATTTCAGAACATTTTTAATATTTAATATTTGCTTCTGGGGGGGGGGGGGGGGGGTCCCTGGAACAACATATTTTGAGATGGGGGTCCGGACGTGGCCCAATAGAGATAATTCTGGGGGTCAACTGAGCACAACTGACATAGAAACATGGGTTTTTCAGAAAACTATTAGGATTTAGAAGACATTTTTTGTAATCGCCATCAGTCCACAATGGGTTATGGGGAAATCATAAGGGCCAAACACAGCATGGAGAATAAATCTGGTGCTGGGGTTGCTTGTTAATTCTCCTGCTTCGCCTCCCGAGGTGAAACTCTCTCGATACGGGCGCTGCCTTTGATCATGCACAAAGCGCATTACGACGAGGTCTGCTCCAGCGCCCAACAGATGGCCATTAAATCTAGCATTTTATTTTACTAGAGCTTTTTTACTGTTCCTGCAAGATCTACGTGCTTTTATTGCCCACCATTTAGGAACGGCTACCATGCTGATTAGGAACACGCCGAGGCTCGTTGTGGGGGACGCCAATGGAACTGATGGAGAAACTATGTGCATTCTAACATCGCCTTAATACCTGCCCACTGTTCATGTTTCCTTTATCGGACTCGATTGTTCTCTCAAAGCACACAGTAGGATATAGGGTGCAAGATTAGCTTATGCATTTGTATAATATTAAACACCTTTACACACATGCTGAGCACCCAAGGTAACGGCTTATTTTGAAAGGCACTTCTGAGCCAGAGTGAATCATTGTTTAACCCCTTTTGGTGTTAGCATTATGTTATGCTTTAGCTATTGAAAAATAGCAGATCTACAAGCTCATAGCGCGCCACCGAGTGGCGCGCTATGAGCTTGTAGGTCTGCTATTTTTGAAAAATCGAAGAACGACTGACATAGAAACATAGCTTTTTCAGAAAACTGTCAGGTGAACCTCTGAGCTTTATGACGTAATTTTCCGTCAACGAGTTCATGGGGTCAGTTGTGGGTTTAAGTTGTACAATTTACAATTTTACAATTTAAGCATTTAGCAGACACATGAACAGAGTTAAAAGAAAAGCTACACTGTGTTTTAAAAATAAATAGTTTTTTCTGGGCCAAAAACACGTCTGCGTGTGGACGACCCCTCCCAAACCCATATGAAAAGCTCAGTTTAAAAAAAAAAAATCACACCCGTGTGAACTGAGTGGTGCAACTCCCCCCCCCCCCCCCCCCCCTCTCTCTCTCACTCTATCTCTCTCATTAGCAGGCAACAGTGCAGCACTATCTCTCTGTCTCTGTTTCTGGCACAACAGCGCCACTTTTGCCCCTACTGGTACTCATAGTCACACACATAGTCACATACCTAGGTTAACACGGACATTAACACGGATATTGCTGTTCCTTGGAGTGGTTGCACCACTCAAAGATCCGGCTACTTGTGGACAGGGCCTAAGTATAAATCATGCGTTTAAGCACTGCTGCCATATCATGAAAGCACGTGGCGCCCAGCTGAGCTCTGCGTATAATCTAAAGCTATAATGGCAGACTTTTCACCTCCAGTCAACTGTGGCGCAGAAGCTGGTTAATCTTAGCGTCAATCAGCACCATGGAGACCATAAAGGCCTAATTAGGGAGGCCTGATTGGCCACAAAGCGGGACAGGAAATTCATCCTAATGATGCATGTCACCTGGTAGGCCTTTTAACTCATTCTGGGCGGGAACCCCTTTTGGTGTTAGCATTATGTTATGCTTTAGCTATTGAAAAATGGCAGATCTACAAGCTCATAGCGCGCCACCGAGTGGCGCGCTACGAGCTTGTAGGTCTGCTATTTTTGAAAAATCGAAGAACCACTGACATAGAAACATAGCTTTTTCAGAAAACTGTCAGGATGTAGAAGACATTTTTAGAATCTGATCTCAGGTCAAAATTCGTTAAACTGCCGGCCTCCTTCCTGGTGCTGCGGAAATGGAAGTAACAGATGATCAAACTTCCCACAAGACTACTGGCTTTTTATGGGATTCTGTGGTGTGGGTTATGGGAGCAAAAAAAAACCCTGTTCTATAGTAGAGCTGTTGATGGAAGTTGGTGTTACTGCAGTTTGGCCATAATTAGCCCATTCTGGGCGGGAACCCCTTGTGGTGTTTGAAGCATCGTGTTATACTTTAGCTAATGAAAAATAGCAGATCTACAAGCTCATAGCGCACTCGGTCTGCTATTTTTTTTTAATCGTGAAAATGTGTCCCAAATCAAATTGTTGAATATATTCTTTCAAGGTGAACGTTTTTAACTCATATCTTTGCCTCCCTGGAACTACATATTTTCAGATGGGGGTCGGCGGCCAATTACATATATTTTTGGGGGATTTAGAAGACATTTGTAGAATCCTCCTCAGGTCGAAATGGGTTAGGCGGTGTATCTGGGCTTGTCTTAATTGCCGTACTAGTACTTATAGTATCAAGTCTAGCATTTCCACTGGATTGTCCTTCAAGACTGTCGTGTCGTCTGAACACATAGCTTCAACGTAGCTTTAACAAAGTACCGGTATTGTCTGTATAAATTGTCGGTAATTAATTATACATGCTTAAAGGCAGAATCGTGTATGCCTCCTTCCTGAAACCCCACATTAATGTGAATATGCATGAATTTGCATCAAATATGCATATTTATTGCCATTTTAAACGGTTGCAAGTGAAGTGCACTGTAGCGTGGCTAATTTATGCTCTGTCGTACAATGGTGTCATGCGCCGAAAAGTGCGTCCGGGCACGCCACATTGTCAACACTACAAAGTGTACGTCGGGGGTTGTTATGCTTCCAAACAAAAACAGAAATACAGGTGCACTGTGTGGTTCTGGAACCAAAATGTTTCTACAACACACACGCACACAAATGCACATCACACACACACACACACAGACACAAACACCCTTCACAGCTCTCTACATTACCAGGCTAGATGGGGGACAAAGGTTATGTATTATGGTGGCATTGGGGGCCAAAGTTCCTGACATGGCAATTTGCTTGTCTTTTCTCTGGGGTGGGTGGTGACAATAGGCCCCCGCGGGCTCATTCAGACCCCCGTGTATGTCGGTGTGACCGCGCATCCTGGCTTTGTGCCCTCCGGGTCAGGGCAGAGATCTCCAGAGCCACAGCTGATGAGCACTAATCTGACCCCACTCGGTAAACACAGGCCTTTCTCTCCAACCTTCAAGCTGTGAAACACAATTTATAGAACAGAGAGAGGAAAGGAGGGCGGGAGGGCACCAAGGAAGAAAAACTAGGGATGGGGGATGGGGGGTAGGGAGGGATGGAGCACTGATGGCATGCAGAGTCAGCACTGTCATTCAACACGTTCAAACCCCTGTTTAATTAAAAAGAAGCACAATGGCCTCCCGCGGATGGACAGATTACCATGCAGGGGCATGCATACAAAATGAATTTAATGACCAGCTACACTTTGTCATGAATTACATGCAGATATCTCATTTATTACACCTTTTTTATAAATTTGGGTGATTGTGGGATTGCATGTAAAACTAAAATTGGACTTCCAGTCTTCCTAGGTTTTGTTTTGCCGAAAACGGATACATCCAGTTAATGTTCTTTTGAGGGTGAAATTAATCGCATTAAACGCAGACAATATTTTGGAGATGAATGTGTCACTGAAAGCACAATTAACTGTTGTAGCTGAAGGGTTCATTTTCTCAACCTATACATACAGTATGTATCCTCTAATGAAACTACATAAATGGTACTCAATTTATGTCCAAATCCTCTATTAATTAGGTTTAGTTTTAGTTAAGGTGAAGTGAATAAACAGGTGTACATTTTTCAATTAAAAAAAACATTAATGTGATTACAATAATGTCAGTGAATTGATGTCCACACAGCCCTTAATATTAGGGTTTTCCTTTTGAGATTTGTTTTTGGGCTTTTTATGCCTTTATTACTGACAGGACAGTAGGGGAACGGGAAGAGATATGGTTTGGGGAGTGACATTAAAGGCACTAAAGGCTCGGGATCAGGACTTAATCCCGCAATGCGTGGTCGGCTACAATGTAGCCTTTAGGTGCCCGATTCGCCAGTGATACGGGGCCCCATAGAGTATAAAGAAGGATAGAGACCGAACTGGAGCGTTAGCCCCTCCGCTGACAACTGGTTGCACGGTGGTGCCATGCACCAACAATAGCAGATCTACAAGCTCACAACATAGATCTGTAATGTTTGGCGTGCCTAAGTGTCGCACAACGACAAGTATAAATCATGCAAGTGAAAAATGATGTGTCAAAGATCATATCGTCTACAAGTTGAATTTTATATTCCCCCAGCACGGCAACACTGCAGAGCTAAAGGAGTTCAAAGTGACTGCTTCATTTTTTGCATTTTCCCACATCAGATAAAAGGCTAAAATGAAAAAGTATTCTTTTATTTTAGGAGGCAAATAAAACTGCAGCGATTCAGTTAATAAAATGTATTGGCCTCGGGTTTCCCTTTAGTGATGTGAAGGTTTCCCTTTAGTGATGTGAAGGTTTCCCTTTAGTGATGTGAAATCTGATGGGTTTCCTTTTAGTGATGTGAAATCTGATGGGTTTCCTTTTAGTGATGTGAAATCTGATGGGTTTCCCTTTAGTGATGTGAAATCTGATGGGTTTCCCTTTAGTGATGTGAAATCTAAAGGCTTTCCCTTTAGTGATGTGAAATCTAAAGGTTTCCCTTTAGTGATGTGAAATCTAAAGGTTTCCCTTTAGTGATGTGAAATCTAAAGGTTTCCCTTTAGTGATGTGAAATCTAAAGGTTTCCCTTTAGTGATGTGAAATCTAAAGGTTTCCCTTTAGTGATGTGAAATCTAAAGGTTTTCCCTTTAGTGATGTGAAATCTGATGGGTTTCCCTTTAGTGATGTGAAATCTAAAGGTTTCTCTTTAGTGATGTGAAATCTAAAGGGTTTCCCTTTAGTGTGAAATCTAAAGGTTTCCCTTTAGTGATGTGAAATCTAAAGGTTTCCCTTTAGTGATGTGAAATCTAAAGGGTTTCCCTTTAGTGATGTGAAATCTAAAGGTTTCCCTTTAGTGATGTGAAATCTAAAGGGTTTCCCTTTAGTGATGTGAAATCTAAAGGGTTTCCCTTTAGTGATGTGAAATCTAAAGGGTTTCCCTTTAGTGATGTGAAATCTAAAGGGTTTCCCTTTAGTGATGTGAAATCTGATGGGTTTCCCTTTAGTGATGTGAAATCTAAAGGTTTCCCTTTAGTGATGTGAAATCTAAAGGGTTTCCCTTTAGTGATGTGAAATCTAAAGGGTTTCCCTTTAGTGATGTGAAATCTAAAGGTTTCCCTTTAGTGATGTGAAATCTAAAGGTTTCCCTTTAGTGATGTGAAATCTAAAGGTTTCCCTTTAGTGATGTGAAATCTAAAGGTTTCCCTTTAGTGATGTGAAATCTAAAGGGTTTCCCTTTAGAGATGTGAAATCTAAAGGTTTCCCTTTAGTGATGTGAAATCTAAAGGGTTTCCCTTTAGTGATGTGAAATCTAAAGGGTTTCCCTTTAGTGATGTGAAATCTAAAGGTTTCCCTTTAGTGATGTGAAATCTAAAGGGTTTCCCTTTAGTGATGTGAAATCTAAAGGTTTCCCTTTAGTGATGTGAAATCTAAAGGGTTTCCCTTTAGTGATGTGAAATCTAAAGGTTTCCCTTTAGTGATGTGAAATCTAAAGGGTTTCCCTTTAGTGATGTGAAATCTAAAGGTTTCCCTTTAGTGATGTGAAATCTAAAGGGTTTCCCTTTAGAGATGTGAAATCTAAAGGGTTTCCCTTTAGTGATGTGAAATCTAAAGGTTTCCCTTTAGTGATGTGAAATCTAAAGGGTTTCCCTTTAGAGATGTGAAATCTAAAGGTTTCCCTTTAGTGATGTGAAATCTAAAGGGTTTCCCTTTAGTGATGTGAAATCTAAAGGGTTTCCCTTTAGTGATGTGAAATCTAAAGGGTTTCCCTTTAGTGATGTGAAATCTAAAGGTTTCCCTTTAGTGATGTGAAATCTAAAGGTTTCCCTTTAGTGATGTGAAATCTAAAGGTTTCCCTTTAATCTAAAGGTTTCCCTTTAGTGATGTGAAATCTAAAGGTTTCCCTTTAATCTAAAGGTTTCCCTTTAGTGATGTGAAATCTAAAGGTTTCCCTTTAGTGATGTGAAATCTAAAGGTTTCCCTTTAATCTAAAGGTTTCCCTTTAGTGATGTGAAATCTAAAGGTTTCCCTTTAATCTAAAGGTTTCCCTTTAGTGATGTGAAATCTAAAGGTTTCCCTTTAATCTAAAGGTTTCCCTTTAGTGATGTGAAATCTAAAGGGTTTCCCTTTAGTGATGTGAAATCTAAAGGGTTTCCCTTTAGTGATGTGAAATCTAAAGGTTTCCCTTTAGTGATGTGAAATCTAAAGGGTTTCCCTTTAGTGATGTGAAATCTGAAAGGTTTCCCTTTAGTGATGTGAAATCTGAAAGGTTTCCCTTTAGTGATGTAAAATCTAAAGGTTTCCCTTTAGTGATGTGAAATCTGAAAGGTTTCCCTTTAGTGATGTGAAATCTAAAGGTTTCCCTTTAGTGATGTGAAATCTAAAGGTTTCCCTTTAGTGATGTGAAATCTAAAGGTTTCCCTTTAGTGATGTGAAATCTAAAGGGTTTCCCTTTAGTGATGTGAAATCTGAAAGGTTTCCCTTTAGTGATGTGAAATCTGAAAGGTTTCCCTTTAGTGATGTAAAATCTAAAGGTTTCCCTTTAGTGATGTGAAATCTGAAAGGTTTCCCTTTAGTGATGTGAAATCTAAAGGTTTCCCTTTAGTGATGTGAAATCTAAAGGGTTTCCCTTTAGTGATGTGAAATCTAAAGGGTTTCCCTTTAGTGATGTGAAATCTAAAGGTTTCCCTTTAGTGATGTGAAATCTAAAGGTTTCCCTTTAGTGATGTGAAATCTAAAGGGTTTCCCTTTAGTGATGTGAAATCTAAAGGTTTCCCTTTAGTGATGTGAAATCTAAAGGTTTCCCTTTAGTGATGTGAAATCTAAAGGGTTTCCCTTTAGTGATGTGAAATCTAAAGGTTTCCCTTTAGTGATGTGAAATCTAAAGGGTTTACCTTTAGTGATGTGAAATCTAAAGGTTTCCCTTTAGTGATGTGAAATCTGATGGGTTTCCCTTTAGTGATGTGAAATCTAAAGGGTTTCCCTTTAGTGATGTGAAATCTAAAGGGTTTCCCTTTAGTGATGTGAAATCTAAGGGTTTCCCTTTAGTGATGTGAAATCTAAAGGTTTCCCTTTAGTGATGTGAAATCTAAAGGGTTTCCCTTTAGTGATGTGAAATCTAAAGGTTTCCCTTTAGTGATGTGAAATCTAAAGGGTTTCCCTTTAGTGATGTGAAACCTAAAGGTTTCCCTTTAGTGATGTGAAATCTTCATCAGCATATTATTGGCTACAATTTTGAACCCATAGATGATTCATTCTGTTTCTCGTGCACTCTGGTTTGGTCATTTAGTATCACAGTATATGCATTATGCAATATGCATGCAAAAAAATACCGATAACTGGATTTGCAAGGAGCTCGTTTT
>NC_136791.1:3400580-3529693 GCF_951216825.1 Electrona antarctica | reverse complement strand
CTGTTAAAATGTTTTATTTACTGAGCTTGATGAGATAAGAGCCAAGTGTTTATGAATGTGTGTCTGAGGACGACGACACGCCTCTCTGTGTATGCTCCTCTAAGTGCTGATTGGTCATTTGGAATCAGTCTCCCAGCTCCTACATGCACTCTCGGAGCAAACTCGGGGCAGGGCCAATAAACATTAGCGGTCGAGAAAAAAAAAAGAAATGATGTACAAACGGCGGAATTGTTCCACTGGGCTGCAGCCACTGGGCTGCAGCCACTGGGCTGCAGTACAAATGGATTTTCAAAACTTTTTAAATGTATTATAGCGACTTCATGTTTTTGTGGGGGTTGGTGTTGTGTAAACGAGACCAGTTTTCCGACCCTTCCCTCTGTCCCTCCCAGTTGCGAGCAAGGAAAGCCAGTTAAGGGGAAATCATAAGGGACAAACACAGCATGGAGAATAAATCTGGTGCTGGGGTTGCTTGTTAATTCTCCTGCTTCGCCTCCCGAGGTGAAACTCTCTGGATACGGGCGCTGCCTTTGATCATGCACAAAGCGCATTACGACGAGGTCTGCTCCAGCGCCCAACAGATGGCCATTAAATCTAGCATTTTATTTTACTAGAGCTTTTTTTACTGTTCCTGCAAGATCTACGTGCTTTTATTGCCCACCATTTAGGAACGGCTACCATGCTGATTAGGAACACCGCCGAGGCTCGTTGTGGGGGACGCCAATGGAACTGAAGGAGAAACGATGTGCATTCTAAAATCGCCTTAATACCTGCTCACTGTTCTCATTTCCTTTATGGGACATCGATTGTTCTCTCTCAAAGCACACAGTAGGATATAGGTGCAAGATTAGCTTATGCATTTGTATAATATTAAACACCTTTACACACATGCTGAGCACCCAAGGTAACAGCTTATTTTGAAAGGCACTTCTGAGCCAGAGTGAATCATTGTTTAATTCACCCAATGCCAGCGATGTTTACCAGCTGCTTGAAGAGCGGCTGGTTAAAGAATGACTAGGAAATGTACGCGACCAGTCAGTACCTAGTCTACTCCAGGTTGCCAAGTCCGCTTATTTCCAGCAACACTTGGATTGTTTTTTCCCCACAGTAATAAGCTGGGGCGGCTGTGGCTCAGGAGGTAGAGCAGGTCGTCCAATGATCCATGGGTCGGGCGGTTCGAATCCCGGCTCCTCCTGTCTACATGTCGAAGTGTCCCTTGGGCAAGGACACTGAACCCCAAATTGCTCCCGATGTGCTGGTTGGTGCCTTGCATGGTTTCCGCCGCCATCGGTGTATGAATGTGTGTGTGAATGGGTGAATGAAATGCACAATCTATGTAAAGCAGCCTTGGATAAAGGCGCTATATAAATGCACCATTTACCATTTACCATTTACCATTTACAGTTGCTTGCCTGGTATTTGGAGGTTGGTTATAGCTTATTTCTGTCACGACAGTTGCCACCACTGGCAACAACCCATAACATCCCATCGTCTGCACGGCATGGCTAGTCGAGCAGTTCTGATTGGCTGCCTCGTCTCCAGCCATGTTGCCTCAGAATTCTTTAGGGTCACTAATTTGAGCATAACAGTGGAGCACAGCTAAAAAGTGGCCTAACGTCAGCAGCAGACCAGACCCACGTGAACCCTCTGAGCTTTATGACGTACTGTTTCGTCAACGAGTTCATGTGGTCAGTTGTGGGTTTAAGTTGTACAATTTACAATCTTACAATTTAAAGCAGATACATGAACAGAGTTAAAAGAAAAGCTACACTGTTTGTGTCCAGAGTTTTTTAAATAAATAGTTTTTTCTGGGCCCAAAAACGCGTTTGCGTGTGGACGACCCCTCCAAACCCATATGAAAAGCTCAGTTAAAAAGAAATCACACCTGTGTGAACTGAGTGGTGCAACCTCCCTCCACCCCCCCCTTTCTCTCTCTCTCTCTCTCATTAGCAGGCAACAGTGCAGCACTATCTCTCTCTCTCTGTTTCTGGCACAACAGCGCCACTTTTGCCCCTACTGGTACTCATAGTCACACACATAGTCACATACCTAGGTTAACACGGACATTAACACGGACATTGCTGTTCCTTGGAGTGGTTGCACCACTCAAAAATCCGGCTACTTGTGGACAGGGCCTACGTATAAATCATGCGTTTAAGCACCGCTGCCATATCATGAAAGCACGTGGCACCCAGCTGAGCTCTGCGTATAATCTAAAGCTATAATGGCAGACTTTTCACCTCCAGTCAACTGTGGCGCAGAAGCTGGTTAATCTTAGCGTCAATCAGCACCATGGAGACCATAAAGGCCTAATTAGGGAGGCCTGATTGGCCACAAAGCGGGACAGGAAATTCATCCTAATGATGCATGTCACCTGGTAGGCCTTTTAAACTGCCGGCCTCCTTCCTGGTGCTGCGGAAATGGAAGTAACAGATGATCAAACTTCCCACAAGACTACTGGCTTTTTATGGGATTCTGTGGTGTGGGTTATGGGAGCAAAAAAAAACCCTGTTCTATAGTAGAGCTGTTGATGGAAGTTGGTGTTACTGCAGTTTGGCCATAATTAGGCGGTGTATCTGGGCTTGTCTTAATTGCGGTACTAGTACTTATAGTATCAAGTCTAGCATTTCCACTGGATTGTCCTTCAAGACTGTTGTGTCGTCTGAACACAGAGCTTCAACGTAGCTTTAACAAAGTACCGGTATTGTCTGTATAAATTGTCGGTAATTAATTATACATGCTTAAAGGCAGAATCTTGTATGCCTCCTTCCTGAAACCCCACATTAATGTGAATATGCATGAATTTGCATCAAATATGCATATTTATTGCCATTTTAAACGGTTGCAAGTGAAGTGCACTGTAGCGTGGCTAATTTATGCTCTGTCGTACAATGGTGTCATGCGCCGAAAAGTGCGTCCGGGCACGCCACATTGTCAACACTACAAAGTGTACGTCGGGGGTTGTTATGCTTCCAAACAAAAACAGAAATACAGGTGCACTGTGTGGTTCTGGAACCAAAATGTTTCTACAATACACACACACACACAAATGCACATCACACACACACACACACACACACACACAGACACAAACACCCTTCACAGCTCTCTACATTACCAGGCTAGATGGGGGACAAAGGTTATGTATTATGGTGGCATTGGGGGCCAAAGTTCCTGACATGGCAATTTGCTTGTCTTTTCTCTGGGGTGGGTGGTGACAATAGGCCCCCGCGGGCTCATTCAGACCCCCGTGTATGGCGGTGTGACCGCGCATCCTGGCTTTGTGCCCTCCGGGTCAGGGCAGAGATCTCCAGAGCCACAGCTGATGAGCACTAATCTGACCCCACTCGGTAAACACAGGCCTTTCTCTCCAACCTTCAAGCTGTGAAACACAATTTATAGAACAGAGAGAGGAAAGGAGGGCGGGAGGGCACCAAGGAAGAAAAACTAGGGATGGGGGATTGGGGGGTAGGGAGGGATGGAGCACTGATGGCATGCAGAGTCAGCACTGTCATTCAACACGTTCAAACCCCTGTTTAATTAAAAAGAAGCACAATGGCCTCCCGCGGATGGACAGATTACCATGCAGGGGCATGCATACAAAATTCATTTAATGACCAGCTACACTTTGTCATGAATTACATGCGGATATCTCATTTATTACACCTTTTTTATAAATTTGGGTGATGTGGGATTGCATGTAAAACTAAAATTGGACTTCCAGTCTTCCTAGGTTTTGTTTTGCCGAAAACGGACACATCCAGTTAATGTTCTTTTGAGGGTGAAATTAATCGCATTACACGCAGACATTATTTTGGGGATGAATGTGTCACTGAAAGCACAATTAACTGTTGTAACTGAAGGGTTCATTTTCTCAACCTATACATACAGTATGTATCCTCTAATGAAACTACATAAATGGTACTCAATTTATGTCCAAATCCTCTAATAATTAGGTTTAGTTTTAGTTAATGACCAGCTACACTTTGTCATGAATTACATGCGGATATCTCATTTATTACACCTTTTTTTTTAATAAATTTGGGTGATGTGGGATTGCATGTAAAACTAAAATTGGACTTCCAGTCTTCCTATAGGTTTTGTTTTGCCAAAAACAGACACATCCAGTTAACCCATTTTGGGCGGGCACCCCTTTTGGTGTTAGCATTATGCTTTAGCTATTGAAAAATATTAGATCTACAAGCTCATAGCGCGCCACTCGAGCTTGTAGGTCTGCTATTTTTGAAAAATCGAAGAACGACTGACATAGAAACATAGCTTTTTCAGAAAACTGTCAGGATGTAGAATCTGATCTCAGGTCAAAATGGGTTAATGTTCTTTTGAGGGTGAAATTAATCGCATTACACGAGGACATTATTTGGGGATGAATGTGTCACTGAAAGCACAATTAACTGTTGTAGCTGAAGGGTTCATATACATACAGTATGTATCCTCTAATTAAACTACATAAATGGTACTCAATTTATGTCCAAATCCTCTATTAATTAGGTTTAGTTTTAGTTAAGGTGAAGTGAATAAACAGGTGTACATTTTTCAATTAAAAACATGAATGTGATTACAATAATGTCAGTGAATTGATGTCCACACAGCTCTTATTATTAGGGTTTTTCTTTTGAGATTTGTTTTTGGGCTTTTTATGCCTTTATTATTGACAGGACAGTAGGGGAACGGGAAGAGATATGGATTGGGGAGTGACATGCACTAAAGCAGTGGTTCCCAAACTTTTTCATGTCAAGGACCCCCAAATTGACACTAATCAGCCCCGCGGACCCCCATTTGAAAAGATATGCCAGGGACCCCCATAAGAAGATTTGTACGGCTCTAGCAGTGAGTCTCAACCCGTTTAATTTCAAGGACCCCCAGTTTGACATGCATTAGTCTACGGACCCCCATTTTATAGCATTTCTATCTCTGGGACCCCCAATTTATATTGTAAAATCAATGCTAATTTAACTCAGAGAGTGTACAAATGGTTCCTTTTGTACACTCTCTGAGTTACAGACACATAAGGGTCCATTTGTATACCTATCTATAATTGAGCTAGGGACCCCCTGGAACTCCCTCATGTACCCCCAGGGGTCCCCGGACCCCACTTTGGGAACCACTGCACTAAAGGCTCGGGATCGGGACTTAATCCCGCAACGCGCGGTCGGCTACAATGTAGCCTATAGGTGCCCGATTCGCTATACGCCAGTGATACGGCCCCCTCCAGCCCTTATTTAAACCTGTAATCAGGAAGTGCAGAGTGTTCTGTCCTTGGCAGAGCCATTTGAAGGAGAGTTACGACATTGAGGGGTCAGAAAACAGCGCTCGATCGCTGTTCACTCATGCAGCCCTGAAGTGTGACAAGCTGGAGTTTGAAATACATTGTTTTCAATGAGGGGCAAATATCAGCAATCGGCGCAAATATCAGCAGTTTTAGGCATGTGTGCAACATGACAACTATTTTAAAGTATTGCACAGTGACGAACGAAAGTCTCCGTAATGTTTATGTTGTACTATTACTAAAAAAACGATCTAAAATAAAGGAATTTAAGATCATTACAGTGCAATTCTGCCAACTTCCGGTCCACTAAACTAGTGGACTAGTTTAGTGGACTAAATCTAAGACGGAAAATATTCGTTGACTACCTTTTCTTACTGACGAAAACTACATGGAAAATATATAAAAACAAAGCTTTGATGACTAAAACTAAGACTAAATATACTGACAATTTCGTCAACAAATAAAAACTAGACTAAAATCTTAGGAAGGGGGTCGGTAGTGCGAAGACTCTCGCTTCCAGTCATGTTGTTGGATCTGAGTAGTTGCTCATTGGATATTTAGTCCCCATATATGGGGACATCCGACTAGGACGTTGGGCTATATGACATATGACTAGTATGACAATCCCTATATTTGGCCCAAGCCGACCTAGTGCTGATATCAGATAGATGTTGTAGAACCATATATGGATAGATCTAACTGGCTTAGTCATCGTGACAAGCATATTCGGAGAATATATAACAAGGGTCGGCTTCAGGGAGAAGGCAGAAGTCGAAGCATCCTGGTTTAAGTTCTAATCGGACACCACTGCGGGGGTCCTAACCTAAGTAATCAGCAATAGAGCCTTGAGCTATTTTACAACAAAACTAAAATCTAAATTTGTTGCCGAAAACAACACTGGCTGACAACTGGTTGCACGCCAACATGCACCAACAATAGCAGATCTACAAGCTCTCAACATAGATCTGTAATGTTTGGCGTGCCTAAGTGTCGCACAACCATATATAAATCAGGCAAGTGAAAAATGATGTGTCAAAGATCATATCGTCTACAAGTTGAATTTTATATTCCCCCAGCACGGCAACACTGCAGAGCTAAAGGAGTTCAAAGTGACTGCTTCATTTTTTGCATTTTCCCACATCAGATAAAAGGCTAAAATGAAAAAGTATTCTTTTATTTTAGGAGGCATATAAAACTGCAGCGATTCAGTTAATAAAATGTATTGGCCTCGGGTTTCCCTTTAGTGATGTGAAACCTAAAGGTTTCCCTTTAGTGATGTGAAATCTAAAGGTTTCCCTTTAGTGATGTGAAATCTAAAGGTTTCCCTTTAGTGATGTGAAATCTAAAGGTTTCCCTTTAGTGATGTGAAATCTAAAGGTTTCCCTTTAGTGATGTGAAATCTAAAGGTTTCCCTTTAGTGATGTGAAATCTAAAGGTTTCCCTTTAGTGATGTGAAATCTAAAGGTTTCCCTTTAGTGATGTGAAATCTAAAGGTTTCCCTTTAGTGATGTGAAACCTAAAGGTTTCCCTTTAGTGATGTGAAACCTAAAGGTTTCCCTTTAGTGATGTGAAACCTAAAGGTTTCCCTTTAGTGATGTGAAATCTAAAGGTTTCCCTTTAGTGATGTGAAATCTAAAGGTTTCCCTTTAGTGATGTGAAATCTAAAGGTTTCCCTTTAGTGATGTGAAATCTAAAGGTTTCCCTTTAGTGATGTGAAATCTAAAGGTTTCCCTTTAGTGATGTGAAATCTAAAGGTTTCCCTTTAGTGATGTGAAATCTAAAGGTTTCCCTTTAGTGATGTGAAATCTAAAGGTTTCCCTTTAGTGATGTGAAATCTGATGGGTTTCCCTTTAGTGATGTGAAATCTAAAGGGTTTCCCTTTAGTGATGTGAAATCTAAAGGGTTTCCCTTTAGTGATGTGAAACCTAAAGGGTTTCCCTTTAGTGGATGTGAAATCTAAAGGTTTCCCTTTAGTGGATGTGAAATCTAAAGGGTTTCCCTTTAGTGATGTGAAATCTTCATCAGCATATTATTGGCTACAATGTTGAACCCATAGATGATTCATTCTGTTTCTCGTGCACTCTGGTTTGGTCATTTAGTATTGCAGTATATGCATTATGCAATATAGCATGCAAAAAAATACCGATAACTGGATTTGCAAGGAGCTCGTTTTACACCCAGCTAATATTGAAGTTGATTAAAGTATTGAAATGGAACGTTTAACCTCTGACACGCTGTGAGGCCTACCTGTGTGATGGCGCCATTACTTTGCAGTAATTCCTGCGAGCAGCGGTCGGAATTGATCCCCTCTCAGCCATGAGGACGTTTTAGTGCTGCTGTGTGTGTGCTCAAAGCCCAGTTTAATAAAGCTAGCCAGTCACGAACCGTTAAACCAAGAGAGGACGATAAATAAACAGACATCTCCTATGTCCCCCCCCCCCCCCCCCCAGCATTCCCAGCACTGTTTTCCCTCCTTGCCGCACCTCTGCTTCCTCCTCCTCCCCCACCTTCCATAGCTCACTCGCATGGCTCACACCAGTCCTCCCACCGTGGAAACCCACATCTCGCGCCTCCAGGTAGCTTATACAGTCGGAGCTGCTCTCCGGCCTGCTTGCCCTGTAGCGTCAGATTGCAGGGCAGGCTACTCTCCCTCTTCAAGAGGTCTTGAGAGAGAGAGAGACAAACAGACACATTATTAGAGTGAAAGGCTTCTTTCCCCCCCTCTTTAATCTAAAATGGCATGCTGCAATAGAACATCAATGTTTTTATTATTATGCATAAGCAGGGGTGATAGGAATGCATTATGAGGAGGCTGCCGCCCCCAGCAACGGGCCGTCAGCGAGGGGAGATTATGAGGAGGCTGCCGCCCCCAGCAACGGGCCGTCAGCGAGGGGAGATTGATGCGAGAGGGGGCCTGGCCGATGCAGATAGAGCTTATCGGGGCGCCGTGTGCCCGGGATACGGAATCTAATCACACGAGTGCCAGGTGAGGAGGCGCCGCCGCAGATGAGCTGCTAACACTCACCGTCTCTCACCGTCCGTATTCAGCGAGATGGAGAGGAATTCCTCTCTGCGGAGGTTGAGACAGCCGATAAGACGACGGACGCCCCCCCCGGACAAGAACTCTATGACTCCTCCGCCACTCGGTCAGCTGTACAGTAACGATGAAATGGAGGAACAGTGGAAATGTAATAATCTTTGCGTGTAAACAAATGACTATGGCCATATGGAAAAGAACATAGAAACATAGTAGATCACAGGGGGGGGGGGGGGCTAGGTTATACTGTAAATATACTGTAAATGCTCCTAGTAGCTTAAAGGCGCTAATGGTTCTCTGGGAGGTAAGATTCCACATCCTGTATTTATTTTCCCAAGGCATATTCACACTGATAGCCTTCGTTTATGCATTCATCTAGATGTGCAAGGTTTGACTGCAGATCAACATCGCATGGGATTTGCAGGCATCCTAGTGCTTTATACTTCTGTAATATTGATGTACCAACGAGCTCATCATCTTTACAAACACCCAGATCTAGTGCAGTCTGAACAGCAAGCATGTAGATAATGGTGCATTTCTCTAACCAGGGGGGCCATATATACAGCTGTCTTTGATCTTAGATGTCTTGTTGTTAGAGAGAATAAAGCATAGGTGAATGGATGGGGGGAGAGAGAGAGAGAGAAGGAGATTGGCATCAATTTAAAAGGAAACAGTTGCAACCATTAAAACGCCTACAGCACATGGATCAAAAACGTTTACAAATTAAATCGGCTGAGTAAATGCAGAGGACAAATTGTACATACAGGAACTGTACTGTAGGAAATACCCCCCAACAACTAAAGGGAACACAATTATTATTATTGTATTAACATATTGTTCAGGTAAGGAAAACCCCATGCCAACCGCATGCTTGTTTTATGTTAGCCATACTTTATGAAAACCCACATTGCATTCGGTTGCTATAGGCTCTTTTGGGTATACTGTTGATCTTGTTTGTTTTCTGTTGTGCAGGCGCGACACTTTGGAGATTGTATTTCTTCCACGCTGCACGCCAGTTCCATTGGCTGAGTAAAAGTCAGGGCCTCCCTAGCCCATTTTTGGCGGGAACCTCTTTTGGTGTTAGCATTATGTTATGCTTTAGCTATTGAAAAATAGCAGATCTACAAGCTCATAGCGCGCCACCGAGTGGCGCGCTACGAGCTTGTAGGTCTGCTATTTTTGAAAAATCAAAGAACGACTGACAGAAACATAGCTTTTTCAGAAAACTGTCAGGATTTAGAAGAACGTTTTTAGAATCTGATCTCAGGTCAGAATGGGCTAGAGGGTGTTATTATGCCGCCCTGCACCTTGCTGAATCACCGCTGTATAGCCATAATCACGCTAGAAAACACCCTCTCGGGTATCGTTGCCATATAGGTTCAAATTACAGAGTCCTTTTGAGGTGCAGTGAAGCAGTATCAATTGGCACGCGCTCTCGTTTGATTGCAACATGCTTTTGGCTGACTTGTGCTGTATGTGCATTACAAATAACGCATTTTGGGCGGGAGACCCCTTTTGGTGTTAGCATTATGTTATGCTTTAGCTATTGAAAAATAGCAGACCTACAAGCTCATAGCGCGCCACCGAGTGGCGCGCTACGAGCTTGTAGGTCTGCTATTTTTGAAAAATCGAAGAACGACTGACATAGAAACATAGCTTTTTCAGAAAACTGTCAGGATGTAGAAGACATGTTTAGAATCTGATCTCAGTTCAAAAAGGGATAACAAGTAATAACATGGATCATGCTAGCAGCGAGCTCAAGGAGTGGAGACATACAATCTGCCCTGTTTGGTAAACGGTTCATTTAGACGCTGTGCAGTTAGTGGAATTTATATACAGTATGTCACCGGCGATAAGCGGTTGCCAATTGGCCACGTGCAATCGCACAATGATTCAGATCACACTCAGATCAGAGGTTTGAATGGAGAGCGCCGTCCTGTTGATGCGCGGCCTATCTATTCTGTACCATGAAATGAAATGAAATGGGATGATAAAATAAGCTATTTGGGGTGTTTGATAACACATGTCATCGTCTCACTGACACCTATCCCATTGAGACCTGATGCCGATTCTACAAGGATGTATTCGGCCAACGGACCGCCATCTGAAAATGTCGGCTGCCAGGGACTAGTTTGGTTAGGGTTAGGGTGGACTGCGGTCACGTGTGTGTTATGATTTGTTATGATTAGTTTTGTTATGATGTAGTATAGATATATATATTTATTGGTTAATATTATGTATATATCTATATGAGGTAACTGGTGGTATTGTTATAGTTATATTGTATATATATGTTTAGACCTATCTTTGATATCTCTTATTATATATATATATATAGCTATACATCCAGTAGACTTGTTATGAACCATATATTGGAATAGAGAGCGCCTTCTATTATATATGTGTTCTGTTCCACTTCAGGTTGGATTGGCTGTGTTCTGCCTTGTAGTACACCGAGGGGCCGGCTCTAGCCAGGCGTCTGATCAACGCCTGACTCCCTGATTGGCTGCCGGTCGCGCGCACTCCTTGGCCAGGAATGCGCCGTGCTCTACTTAGCCAGTCCGTGTCTGACAGCTCGGGGGGAACGTCGCTAGGACCTTCTCCCGATCCGCTACTACCATATGTGTCGCTGCTAACTGTAACTGAAACCTACCTTATTGTTTATTTGTTTGTTTGATGTTCTGAAACGCCCTCCGGAAAGGCGTCGTTTTCTTTATTGTACCTTTTGTTTGATGAGCCATTATTGTAATTATATGTTTGACGGATTATTATACATACCTTTATAATAAATCCTCGCATTTTGATCATGGTGTCTGCTCCCCCTTCGTATGTTACTCACTCATTTACCCCTAGACTTATGATTTGTAACAGTCGTTTACGGCAGTTCCGTGACCGCGGAGAGCAAAGGTCCGTTTCTCAATGGACCTTTAAGATCTAGGAGGGTAATTAAACAAATTGAGCCCCCCATGTAAATCACAAAAATTCATGAGACCCAAATCCATATGGCCACCATCAAAAACATGTTAAGGCACAATAAGGCAAAATGACCTAAAATTCATTCTGCTTTCAGTAGCATGTAGACGTGTCAAACTAGGGGGTTTTCATGACTCTGAATCCATTCCAAGCATTAGTTTTGCAGAAAAAACACTTTTAGCCCAAGGACTGTGACACGTGACACGTCTCGACAAGGTCTCTGCCTTGTCTCGGTCTTGCCTACAATTTCACTCGGTCTTTCCTTGACTCGGACCGAGAGGACTGCTGGATAAATTGTTTTTGCACGGCTATACTGCAACTTCAAGAGTGCTCACTGTCAATATAAGGGACCTTTTTATTTTATTCATTACTTAACCCATTTAGGCCTGACCTCAAAATAAAAAAAAAATCTTCTAAATCCTCCAGTTTTCTGAAATAAATATTTTCACGATTTTTCAAAAATAGCAGACCTACAAGCTCGTAGCGCGCCACTCGGTGGCGCGCTATGAGCTTGTAGGTCAGCTATTTTTCAATAGCTAAATTATAACAATGTTTAAAACACCAAAAGGGGGTCCCGCCCAAAATGGGTTAATTACTTGAATAATTAATTCAGTGTTTGACCAATTTATGCATACAGATATTTAGCTTATTTCTTGTTTCTTTAATTACTCCTACAGTACATACACATTATTATGACATTATGTAATAGGTCTATCTTTCTCATGGCCATTTGCAGTAGTAAGCGGTTCTGTCTTAATTATGATATCCAACTCTGAGCTTTTTCATAGTGAGACAAAGATAATTGTAGTGTTTACTTTCTGTTATTTAACCTGTTATTTGACGTCGAAATTTTAAAAAAAAAAAGGTTTTCTAAATCATGACAATTTTCGGAAAGATTTGAGGCACATTTTAATGATTTTTCAATAGCTAAATTATAACATAATGTATGTACCGGTAACCACCAAAAAGGGTCCCCGCATTTGTAATCAAACAAACCAACAAACAAACAATCTACCTGGTTGAACAGGTCAATGAATGTTTATGTTTATCAAGGATTGCTTGAGCTCCGTAATTTTCCTTTTGAAAAAATGAATTATTTGGTCATGGACTTCAAATTCTTCAGTTCTCGGTCTTGACTCGGTCTCGGCCCCTCCATAGTCTTGGTCTTGACTCGGTCTTGGCCCCTCCTTGGTCTTGACTCGGTCTTGGCCCCTCCTTGGTCTTGACTCGGTCTTGGCCCCTCCATAGACTCGGTCTTGACTCGGTCTCGGCCCCCCAACCCACCCCTACCATTCCGGTCATTGACTTGGTCTCGCTTTAATGTATATAATACAGCACTAAGCGGAAGATGAGAACAGAAGTGAGAGAGCGTGAGAGGCAGGGGTGACCTCTTCACCTGGTCAGACATCAAGCCATCGCGTCCCTCCAGGGAGCCTCTCCCAGATTCATCACTATATCTCACTCTCTTTTTTTCCTCTTTTTACCCTGCATTCCTTACCATTTCATTCATCCGCTCGTCCCCCGGGCCCTCGTCCCCGGGGCCCTCGTCCCCCGGGCCCTCGTCCCCGGGGCCCTCGTCCCCGGGGCCCTCGTCCCCGGGGCCCTCGCTGAACCGGCGACCCGGGAATTGGGGTACTGTGCCATCCATTTGCCAACAAGGGATTGTTTTTCAGGCCTTGAAATGTTACCCTGCAGGAAGATCAATGTTGCAGCTGGTCTGAGGCATCCCAGTTCAGGGCACGGAGGTTCAAAGAGGGGGCTGAGGTCACAGGCTTCTCGCTGGCCCCCCCGTGGGGTGTTTGGGGATAGATAGGACAGCCTGGAGCCGGTCCACTCCTCGCACAGACAGACAGACAGACAGACCTCCTTTTATGATGAAATCCTGTTCTGTTCTTTGTCTATATAGAAGTGTCTATTTGTACGTCTCTAAATGTTTTGATGAATTGAACATGGTGGACCCTCTTGTAAACAAGTGTAATGCTTAATTGGGTCGTCCACTCACAGTTAACAGCCTTTGTATTGAGTTTGTGCTTGAAATGTACTGTAATTCTGCAAACTGTTAATACATATTTCAATCAAAACAGACAGACAGACAGACAGACAGGCAGACATATTTTAGTTGACAAAAATCTGTTTTGGCAGGCCTTGATGGTGTTGTAATGGCAGATTTTACACTTGCATGGTTGGTTGCATGCTGAAAAAAATAGATTTACTAGCTCAAAAGGTGTCGCTCTGCAACCAAGCAAACAATGACTTGTCTTTTAGGTCTACTGGATCTCTTGTTGCGAACGAAGTGTGTGTGTGTGTGTGTGTGTGTGTGTGTGTGTGTGTGTGTGTGTGTGTGTGTGTGTGTGTGTGTGTGTGTGTGTGTGTGTGTGTGTGTGTGTGTGTGTGTGTGTGTGTGTGTGTGTGTGTGTGTGTGTGTGTGTGTGTGTGTGTGTGTGTGTGTGTGTGTGTGGGGTTGGTTTTAGCCACGCTACTATAGTCCCTCTAACATTTTAGTCTCGTTTTTATTTGTTGACCAAATTGTCAATATATTTATTCATAGTTTTAGTCATCATAGCTTTGTTCTTATTTCGTTTTTATTCAGTTTTCCTCAGTGAAACAAATGTAGTCGACGAACATTTTTCGTCATAGTTTTAGTCGACAAAATCAACACTGCACCACAGACCAGACCCAGAGAAGGCCAACCTTTGGCTTGAAGTGAACTCCTAGCTGATTATCTTCACTCAACAAGTTTAACATCAAATTGGCATTAAGGGGGGCACGGTGGCACAGTTGGTAGTGCTGTCGCCTGCAGCTAGAGGCGGGGTTGGCGAAAGGGCCTTTCTGTGTGGAGTTTGCATGTTCTCCCCGTGTCCCCTAGGGTAGGTACCCTCACAAAAAACATGCAGTAATCCTGGTCTCTAAACAAACTGCCTCCCCCTGGCCAGCCGGGGCGCCTGATGGAGGGGAAAGGAACTGGTTGGAATAACGTGTTCCTTCCACGCGCTACGTCCAACCAGGGAAACTCCCCCCTGTCACGTGTAAAGGAGCAACTTGGACACTCAGGCATGAAGGAAGCATGAGTTCAAGTCCGTTGCTCTCCCCATGTCCCCCATATATGGGGACTAGGTTGGCGGAGGGTGTGTAGAGCCCAGGATCACATTAGATAATTGACACAGGGGTGAAAAATGGGTTACAAAATCGTGGGATAAAAATGTGTAAAAAAACAATATTGGCATTAAGGCATAGCCTACGTCAGCTCATCTCCCAAGGTATTCCCAAGCACGTCGAAGCATTACTATCTGACCTGGGAGAGAGAACTAGCTACAGTAGGTCATAATTAGTTAGCTTGAGTTGACAGAGATGTATTGTATTGTGGCTCCAGGCCATTTAGGCTTTTATTGAGGCCTTTAAGTAGCAGCAGAATGGTGAGGTAATTTCTAATGCTCAGCGTAAGCCCATGCAGCAGCAATCAAAGAACAGGTGTGCTGTGCTCAGTGTGTCTTGTCCTAGTTAATATTCTCGCTGTAGCTGTCGGAATAAGATTCAGCCATTCCACAGGCTTCTTCATTAAGACCAAAGAAGAGGACATTACATTTGTCTAATCTCCTAACAAAGGGAAGGAACGTGCATTTTTAAGAGTTTGTCTAAAAGAAAAAAAAGAAAACGTCTGCCTATTGATTTTGTTTTAATTATTTTTGCAATAGTACTGTTCTATTAATATTGTTAATTTCACCCTCGGGGACTGACAGGTTGACAACCTATCCTTTCTGAATGTAATCATCGTGCTTTGATTATAACCTATACTGTATGCAGTCAATCACGACAACTATTACCATGAGATAGTACTGTATATATGAGCTTAATTCCTCGCAATCTGGCGCTGCATTCATGATGTGCATTCTGTGCAAACGGCCAGTCGGCCACCCCCACACACACTTTGGAGGCTGCAATCTTAATCAATTGGAACATACCGTAGCCTAATCCCCGAAAAATCGGACAGATACATCTTCATCACATGACTATAATCAGAGATAATGTGTACCGATTTGGTTGAGGATTTGACTAAATCTGTAGTTTGGGTCATCGACATATAAAAAATCACACCCGTGTGAACTGAGTGGTGCAACTACTCAGTGACGTCACATACTAACCATAGCAACCATGCTCATTTTTGAGTGGTGTAAACCACTCCTACAACTGGCTTTGTTAGTTTGTCTGTCTGTCTGTTCGTACCAAAAAATGAGCATGGTTGCTATGGTCACCCAGTTCACACGGGTGTGATTTCATTACGTCAGACATTACGTCAGACCACAGCTGATCATTCTATATAAGACCTTACACCACTCAGTTCACACGGGTGTGATTTTTTATTTTGGTACGAACACGGGTACACGGGTACAAAGCCAGTTGTTGGAGTGGTTTGCACCACTCAAAAACATTCTCTCAGCCATGCATTCGGCCTGGCGGAGAGGATAAAGACATTTCAGTCTTGTTCGGCGGACCTAAACCAATTCAGCCCCGTCTATATACCATTCAGTGTTACAAATAGTGGTTGGTAAATGCGAACATCTGGCTTTGGCTAGCCACACTGTTTTGCTTTGCAAATAAAGCTGAAAGCAGTTGATGTAAAGAGGTCATTCATTTGTTTGCCGTGTCTTTTTTTTGTGTGGAGTAATTGTCTAACCACTGTGCCACAATTTAGTTCCTCTTCATTTACATAAATGCTCTGCTGCGTATCGTATAGTCAGAGAAGATGCAGTGCTCTAACCGGGCCATCTAGACACTGATACACTCCCTATTTATATGCCTTTAAAAAACTGGTCTGAACCAAGACGATTTCATGCTTTCAGCTTAGTAATGGTATTATGCAAAATGCCATTAGCCTGGAAAGGACATTCCGTGTGTGTGTGAAGGCAGGTCAAGTGCTCATTTTGAAACGGGAATTCAGTAACGGCACCAATAGCCGTGTCTGTCCTTCTCTCTGCTCGTCGAGAGCTTGTCTGAGAGGGGAAACATTTTGCTTGAATGACGGGCAGATCTCTATACCGGTCAGTTGTGCTTAAGAGGCATACTAGACTGAATGGTCTTGAAAGAGGGAGATTCTCTTCAGCACCTCCCTCCCTCTTTCTCCTTGTATGCCCTCCCTCCAGCTCTTTATCTCTGTGTGTGTGTGTGTGTGTGTGTGTGTGTGTGTGTGTGCGTGTGCGTGTGCGTGTGCGTGTGCGTGTGCGTGCGTGCGTGTCTGAGTTCTCCCTGTTTATTGTATAATGGGAGTGCTGTGAGGCTTTACTCTTTGTTTGCTCAGGTGGCGCTCTTCAACCGTCGGCAGATAATGGAGGAACTCTTTGGAAACAGATGTTCCCTCTTCAGCTCAGTGTGACCCTCTCAGAGTCTCAGGGAACAGAACAGAAGAGAGGGAACAGGAGCACATGCTCACGTTAACCTACCTACACACAGCGAGCGTCCCCTAGCCCTCCAGTCCATGCTAAACACCGTGGATGATAACATTAGCGACGTGGACATGATGTGAAAGCCTTAACCTGACCTAAATAATCGCTTGTTCTAGTTTTTTGAGAGATGGGGACGGACCGGCGACAGTGCTTCTCAAGGACGGCCGTGGAAGTATACCGTATATGCGTCGTTGGCCCTGCAGCGATATAGGCTTTTAAACTATTTAGACCTGAGGACGATTCTATATAAAATGTCTTCAAAATCCTGACAGTTTTCTGAAGCACGTACCGTCGTACCCATGTTTCTATGTCAGTGGTTCTCAAACTATTTCATGCCAAGGAGGACCCCCGAAAATATATGTAATTGGCCGCCGACCCCCATCTGAAAATATGTTGTTCCAGGATCCCCCCAGAAGCATAAGATTTGAGTTAAAAACGTTGGCTGTGAATGAATATACATTCAAAGATTTGCACCACATTTTCACGATTTTTCAAAAATAGCAGATCTACAAGCTCGTAGCGCGGCACTCGGTGCCGCGCTATGAGCTTGTAGATCTGCTATTTTTTCAACAGCTGAATATACTGTAACATAATGCTTAAAACACCAAAAAGGGGTTCCCGTTCAGAATGGGTTGAATAATTGTATCTTGTTATTATATAATAATACAGCTCAAGCAACCCCTGATAAACATAAACATCCATTGACCTGATCAACCACATACAGCAGCAGCTCCCTTTCAGCGTTGCACGTGGCACACAGTGTTTATTAGTTATTAGTTATTACAGGGTCACCTTGAGGACATAATATTTGATGGGGGGGGAAAGGCAATCAATCGCAAAGCCAATACGGAAGTAGTGGCTGAGGTTAACACATTTAGGCCTGACCTCAAAATAAAAAAAACCTTCGCTCTGAAAGAATATATACCTATTCAAAGATTTGTGCCGCATTTTTTAGATTTTTCAAAAATAGCAGACCTACAAGCTCATAGCGCGCCACTCGGTGGCGCGCTATGAGCTTGTAGATCTGCTATTTTTCAATAGCTAAATTATAACATAATGTTTAAAACACCAAAAGGGGTTACCGCCCAAAATGGGTTAAGAGGGTAATCCTTGATAGTAAAGCAGGAAATCTATAAAATAGATAATTCCACTCCCAGGGGTAAGGAGAAGGGCATTTTATTGGACTAAGTTTGGAGCCCGCGGGGAGTACGACTGCATCACGGATGAATAAAAAGAAAAGGAGGCTCTATATATAGCCTGTTCCACGTGAACCCTTAGCTGTAGCAATTGGCAGGAAAATCATCAATACGCTGCCTTTTCTAAAGTGTTTACAGCCATTAGATAGACGGCACAACGGTGGGGTTTGACAGTCTGAGACACGTCGCCGGAGGTGGCAATTTCATGCGTCATGTCAGGCGAGTTGCCTTTGATCATCCAGAAATATAGTCATCATAAGCAACGTTGTTTTTGTTTTTTTTGGTTTGCTGGTTGAAAACAAAACATCTGAAATATGGCCCACATCAAAACAGAAAACCCATCTCAGAGCATATTTTTTGTTTTTGTTTTTACCTATAACAATAACCAAATAACACTACACTACCTAAACCTAACCCATGCCAACCAAACTGTACACATTCCTCCAAATCCAAATTCCTCCAAATCCTATTACTGAATCAAAATAGAAAATAACAATCAGCACTAACATTGAAAGAGTCTTTTGCAGTTTCTCTAGTCTGTACAAGCCGTTTGTACTTTACACATGCATGGCTTAATCTTTGAGACAAGCATATGCTACTGGCAGCTAGGATCAACCAGGTACTATGTTATGTGGCTGGTAAACCACTGACACAGCAGTTCTACAGTCTGTGCCAGCAACAGGGTTTCAAACAGTATTTAGCCATTTAACAGAAAGGGAAGGTTTGCTGAGTACAGCATTGTTCTCCTATTAAAGGAAGCCCTGCTTTACATTCATGAAGTTGCTGTACACACACTTTGGAGCTTTGTACAACCAGCCTTCTGCAGCTAGCCAGTAGCCACTGATCAACTCCACTGAATTTGAGATTCAAAACTCCTCTTGAGTATATTTGCTATGAATCAGGCTTAAGCCATTTTGGGCGGGAACCCCCTTTGGTGTTTTAAGTATTATGTTATGCTTTAGCTATTGAAAAATAGCAGATCTACAAGCTCATAGCGCGGCACCGAGTGCCGCGCTATGAACTTGTAGGTCTGCTATTTTTGAAAAATCGTGAAAATGTGGCGCGAATCATTGAATATATATTCTTTCAGAGCGAACGTTTTTAACTCAAATATTTGCTTCTGGGGGGGTTCAATGGAACAACATATTTTCAGATGTGGGTCGGCGGCCAATTACACATATTTATGGGGGTCCTTGACATGAAAATGTTTGAGAACAACTGACATAGACACATGGGTTTTTAAGAAAACTGTCAGGATTTAGAAGACATTTTAAAAATGTCGAAGTCAGGTCTAAATGGGTTAAGTGTATTATGGAAATTGTTCTTAAGATTAAGTTTAAACATAAATCCAAGAAGGTCCCAGGTGTGCAGAGGTGAAACGATGTCAAATGGCTCCCTCTTGATAGGTGTTGACACACAGTGGGTGGTACTGTACCTGCTGCCTCCATTGTTTTTGATAATGACACCAACAGCAACTTTGCCGCAGCTTTGTCAGCGAGAGTGAGCCACGTAGATAGATCATTTTGACATACAGTATATAGTCTATATACAGTACAGACAGTGGCCTTGTGGTTAGAGTGTCCGCCCTGAAACTGGGAGGTTGGGGTTCGATCCCTGGCCGGGTCATACCAAAGACTGTAAAAATGGGACCCAATGCCTCCCTGCTTGGCACTCAGCATCAAGGGTTGGATTGGGGGTCAAATCAACTAATGATTCCCGAGTGCGGCGCACGCTGCGGCTCACCGTTCCAAGAGATGGGTCAAATGTGGAGAACAAATTTCACTGCGGTAACGTCTGTGACTAATCGTACGACTTTGACTTTGACTTTGACTTTTTGACTTTGTTATATCTCAGGAAGTCGTTGCGGGAAGTCTTCACATTTTGGAAACAAACTCCCACTTATACTCAAGGAGTCTCAAAAGCCTAAAGTCAAACTAAAATCTAAATTTGCTGCCAGAAACCACACTGGCTTCAAGACATCAAGCTGTTGATGGCAGACTGCTGCTCTGAAGAGCAGACCGTGCTGCTCTGAAGACCAGACCGTGGTCTGATGGCAGACTGCTGCTCTGAAGACCAGACCGCGCGTGGCTGTGGTCTGAGAACCTGTTGATGGCAGACTGCTGCTCTGAAGACCAGACCGTGGCTGTGGTCTGATGGCAGACTGCTGCTCTGAAGACCAGACCGTGGCTGTGGTCTGATGGCAGACTGCTGCTCTGAAGACCAGACCGTGGCTGTGGTCTGATGGCAGACTGCTGCTCTGAAGACCAGACCGTGGCTGTGGTCTGATGGCAGACTGCTGCTCTGAAGACCAGACCGTGGCTGTGGTCTGATGGCAGACTGCTGCTCTGAAGACCAGACCGTGGCTGTGGTCTGATGGCAGACTGCTGCTCTGAAGACCAGACCGTGGCTGTGGTCTGATGGCAGACTGCTGCTCTGAAGACCAGACCGTGGCTGTGGTCTGATGGCAGACTGCTGCTCTGAAGACCAGACCGTGGCTGTGGTCTGATGGCAGACTGCTGCTCTGAAGAGCAGACCGTGGCTGTGGTCTGATGGCAGACTGCTGCTCTGAAGACCAGACCGTGGCTGTGGTCTGATGGCAGACTGCTGCTCTGAAGACCAGACCGTGGCTGTGGTCTGATGGCAGACTGCTGCTCTGAAGACCAGACCGTGGCTGTGGTCTGATGGCAGACTGCTGCTCTGAAGAGCAGACCGTGGCTGTGGTCTGATGGCAGACTGCTGCTCTGAAGACCAGACCGTGGCTGTGGTCTGATGGCAGACTGCTGCTCTGAAGAGCAGACCGTGGCTGTGGTCTGATGGCAGACTGCTGCTCTGAAGAGCAGACCGTGGCTGTGGTCTGATGGCAGACTGCTGCTCTGAAGACCAGACCGTGGCTGTGGTCTGATGGCAGACTGCTGCTCTGAAGAGCAGACCGTGGCTGTGGTCTGATGGCAGACTGCTGCTCTGAAGAGCAGACCGTGGCTGTGGTCTGATGGCAGACTGCTGCTCTGAAGAGCAGACCGTGGATGTGGTCTGATGGCAGACTGCTGCTCTGAAGAGCAGACCGTGGCTGTGGTCTGATGGCAGACTGCTGCTCTGAAGACCAGACCGTGGCTGTGGTCTGAGAACCTGTTGATGGCAGACTGCTGCTCTGAAGACCAGACCGTGGCTGTGGTCTGAGAACCTGGATATTCATATCAATCCACAGTGATTGGTTTTTGGCATATCCAACATGGCGGCCGTACACATTTTTCAGCTAAATACTACATATAGAGAGATGACTTACGATACGATGAGGCTGGCAGGGCACTGCGTCAGGCACCCAGAACTTGGGGGGGGGGGGGATTCAGATTTTACGGGGGCCAGTTTCGAATTGCAGCCGTCCGTAGGTGCCCTTTGAGAGCGGTTTTGAAGGTGTGAAGGGATTCACATGTCTTAATGACCGTTGGTAGGGCGTTCCACATTTTGGTGGCATAGGAGCGAAAAGAATTTAGTCCCTTGTTTGTGCCGAATCTGGGTTGTACATGGTTTGTTGCACTCCCTCTGGTGTTGTGGGTGGACTTCGTTAACATTAAGGAAGTGGTGTATCGAATCTTGTGGACCAGACCCATTGCAAGATGCTGTACTCTGTCGTCGACCCTAAGCCATTCCAACCTGTCAAAGTGGGCAGGGGTGAGGTGGCTTCGGGGGGTGAGGCCAAGTAGGAGCCTGACCAGTTTGTTTTGGGAGGTCTGGAGCCTTGTTTTGAGGGCCTTTGAGGTGCTGTGGTACCAAGAGGTCCTGGCTGTATCACCCTGTGAGGGTTTATTTACTGGCTGTATCACCCTGTGAGGGTTTATTTCTAAATAATGACCGCTGGTTCACTGTTTGTTATCCCTTCCATAAAATATTCTCCCTGGAGTATTTCACTATTTGCAAAGGGAATGTTTAAACAAAAAAAAAGATATTTCATCATATTTCATCATCATTTTCCTATATTTTCTATATTTTCAGACTAATGCAGAGGAGATTAAGCAACTGTCTAAGACAAATGTTATTGTGGAACATCTAATGTGGGCAAAACTTTTGCAAAATACTGTATATTATATGAGTCTGGACTGACATAATGTAAACCCTAAACTGCACGTGGTTGGTCAATATTGTGGGGTATTTCTAGTTAAATATATATTTTCTTTTTCTTTCCCCCCCCAAAATCAAGTTTAGTTAGTTTGACACCCCTGTTAAGCCCTGTGATAAAGCTGTTTGGGGGAGGAAACGGACATGCAGATTATAAACTAGTTGGCTGACTGTTGATGATATAAATTCCGTATGTAGTGCAAGCCTTAAAACTTTCTGCTTATTAAAATACAGCAGTGACTCATATTCAGCAAGGCGGATGTCTCCATAGTGTGGTTTTTTAATTGAGCAGCAGGGACATATGATGTGCTAATGGCTCTTTCAGCTTCATATACGACTCCCAAGCATTTGAAATCTGACCTGTCAGTGGAAGCAACAGGGCAACATTTTCCCTTAATAAATAATTTACAGCGCCACATCCTTCCCCTCACTGAGCCGTATACATATTGATACAGGCAATTTGTTCCCTCATGTTACCACTCACATTTATTGTAATGAGGATTGCATGGCATATAGTCCATAATTGCCCTATAGCTGCTCAGCCTGCCTCACATCACGGCTAGGTTGCACTAACTAGAACACATGCATTTACATGCATTTGTTGTCCTACACTTTTGAAAAGTGTATGTGGGAAGTTTTTTGGCAGCCTTCATTATATCCCCAAAATAGTCATACACAGTAAAGAGAGAGTGTTAACCCATTTTGAGCGGGAACCCCTTTTGGTGTTACATACATTGTTATAATTTAGCTATTGAAAAATAGCAGATCTACAAGCTCATAGCGCGGCACTCGGAACTTGTAGGTCTGCTATTTTTGAAAAATCGTTAAAATGTGCCTCAAATCTTTCAGAAAATTGTCATGATTTAGAAGAATTTTTTTTAAATTTCGACGTCAGGCCTGAATGCGTTAAGTTTATACAGTACTCTGTCAGAGTCACTAAAGGATACATTAACACTCGGGGATTACAGTGTGTGTGTAGCGGCACGATCAATTTTCTGCTCCGAATATATAGTTTTTGGGGATTAACCCATTTAGGCCTGACGTCGAAATAAAATAAAAAGTCTTCTGAAAGAATATATGTTCAATTTTCAAAGATTTGTGCCGCATTTTCACGATTTTTCAAAAATAGCAGACCTACAAGCTCGTAGCGCGCCACTCGGTGGCGCGCTACGAGCTTGTAGATCTGCTATTTTTCAATAGCTAAAGTATTACGTAATGCTTAAACACCAAAAGGGGTTCCCGCCCAAAATGTGTTAATAATGCGCCATGAAAACATTTCAAACAAATCCAATTTGTTGAAGGTTATACATAGTTATTGTATACACGCTTTAACGACATTGCTTTTCTTTTTAACCGCGTCTCTTTTTCATTTTGCTTGTAGAATTGTGTTCAGCGGTGTGTAAAGCTAAATTGTGTCAAATCATGTCAGTCTCAGCATCTGTCATTAGGTGTGTGTGCTAGTTAGGCCACTGTTCTCTCTCGCCAAAATGCAAAGCTCCCCCAAACATCTCATTAGCACTTTGCTAAGTCAACCTGAAACTTTTGAGGCCAGCCTGACTTTGTGCATGTAATTACTCTGTCTCTTGCTTTTTAAAGCCAAAGACCGTTCATTCCCCCGTTAAGGCGGATTGCTAGGTCATTCCAGATTACCGCTATAACTTTTTCCCACTCAATCATTAGGAAGGCCATTCAAATGAAACACTGTCTTAGGTTTAATGCCATAGTACAATACTTAAACACACCGTGAACACAGACTATTCACTGCTAACTTTGAGAGCGTTCACACCCAACTAATGTATAACAGCTCATATCAACTTACTGCCTTTGCAATCTGCAATAACCAGTTCAAAAATATATATCAATCAAGTGTTATTGAGTGGTGCAACCACTCCAAGGAACAGCAATGTCCGTGTTAACCTAGGTATGTGACTATGTGTGTTACTATGTGACTATGAGTACCAGTAGGGTAAATACGCACTGTGTGTAGGGCAACACGCCGAGGGGGGCAACACGCCGAGGGGGGCAACAGAACGTGCCAAAAAGTGCCAAGCCGGCCCTCATAATAACAATTTTCTCTGCGGCTCCGCTGCGTAATAGCGAGCGTCCGTATATGTGCGTCCTCACAAACAGCGAAAATAGCCGATCTGCCTGAGGAATAGCAGCGTTGGGGGGGGGGGGGGGGGGGACAGCACAAATATCCTAGAGTAGGGCAACCAAATGGACAGCGACACGTCCTTTCACACACACACACACACACACACACACACACACACACACACACACACACACACACACACACACACACACACACACACACGCTGGGCTGATTGATTTCTAGTTGCTACCAAAAGGAAGAAGGAGTGAATATTTCTTTCTGGGTAATTTAGCACATTCTGTGTCAACAGACAGACGTACCGGCTTCTCTCTGAATGCTCCGCTCGCTCGTGTGTGATTTCACATCCTATCATCCTATGCTCTCGCCGTGACTAACTTGGCCCTCATGTTAATGGCATTAGGACTAAACTCCTGCCAGATGCCCCGCGGTGTTTTGACACATGATTCCGGGTGACGTTAAATCTCCTCATAGTCTTCATGTGTCCCTGGGGTTAAGCAGGGTTGTTCTGATCAACCTCTGACACCCAGGTCAATCACAGGGACCTGCCCTGGGCACAGGTCCATTGATAAGGGTCAGTGGAAGGGTCGTCCCCTTGCTACCCTCTTCAGTTCTCCCCAATTAGAGCATCATCGGCGGCATCCAGATCTATTGCGTGTGCTTGATTGGAATATTTAGTCTGTGCTCATTGATCGTCACGTTGTTCAGCCAAGTGTCCTCTGGAAACGACACAGAGGGCCGGTCTGTTTCTCATCCTGACACTGAGGCTGTTGTCATCTGTAACATTTAAGGCTTGTAACATTATAGGGTTGTTACTTTAGAACCACTTATATTTAGTTCTACTTGCTTACAATTTAGTGATACTTTTTATTTTATTTTATTTATTTATTTTCAATATATTTTTTTAAAGATTTTGCCAATAATGGACACTAGGTTAATTAAATGTGGTTACGCTGCAATCGGTAACCTTTCATGAATATAACAGAAATCATGTTTGGGAAGCCAAGTTGTTTCCAATTTGAGTTTCACGCAATACCTTTTGTCACCCAGTAGTTGTCCTACCTGAGCGGCTGTGGCTCAGGAGGTAGAGCAGGTCGTCCAATGATCCCTGGGTCGCCGGTTCGAATCCCGGCTCCTCCTGTCCACATGTCGAAGTGTCCTTGGGCAAGACACTGAACCCTACATTGCCTCCAATGAGTCGGTCGGTGTGAGCTTGCCACCATTGGTGTGTGAATGTGGGAAGTGAGGACGCTGCAAAGTAAGCAAAGTTACTATATTTACCCAGGGTAACTGGACTAAGCATCAGATACTTGTTTACAGCCAGGCCCTGCTCATAGAACATTTCATGGTAGTGGTTCAATGCATTGCTCAAGGGCACTTCAGCGGTGGTAATTTTAACGTGCCGGTCCGGGGATACGAACTGGCGACCTTCCGGTATCAAGACCGCTCCGCAAACCGTTCGGCCACCGCTGCCACAGTTGACTGTTCGCCGCTTCACCTCCCAATGTATGAATGAATGAACCATTGTAAAGCGCTTTGAGCACTTGGAAAAGCGCTATAAAAATGCAATTCATTATTACCTGACCAACAACCACAGGACCTAAATGTCTCAGTAGAAGTGCACTGAAATCACCTCCAACCATTGCAGGTGTGTGACGTACTCTACAAATCCACATTGGTTTTTTTTTTTAAAGTAATGGAATGCCGCTTTAAATCACACAAAAGGCACTGCCTGGGAATCTGCTTTTGAATGTGCCCTTAGACTACTTTTAGAGCCGATATATCCTTGCTGTTTTGTATATACCCAGCATCGCATCGGTGTGATTTCCAGGAGTTCACTCTATTTTCAGACCACAGGGGGAAAAGCACAAGTTGTTATTGTGTATACCCCCGTTGGAGCACATCTGCTCAGAATGACCTCGTTGAGACTCCCCTTTGTCACGGGGAGCGATGCGTAGATCGTCCTTCAGCAGTTTCTCTCGTATAATCGCATCTTAAAAACAAAAGCGTGATCACATGTCATGCTCGACATTACGCTCGTAACATTTATTATGATATGAAAGCCAGTAGACCTCGTAGAGGATGTCTCATGGGGTGCTGCTGCTGCTGCAGTCGAGAAAACGAAACCACAAACCATTTTGATACCAGGGCCGACTGTTTATTCTGCATTTGAGCCACGGACCACCATTTAATGTGGTTTAGTATCACAAAACTAAACAATTCCATGCTGTATTTACTTTAGGACAGATAACAGGCAAATATTGATCAAAATAACAATTCTTTGTACATTTTCTAATTGTGTAGGCTTCTTGTAAATTAAGTAATTCAGATGAACAATAATTTAACTCTTGAGAGCGTAAAATGAAACCAAATGGGCCCTATAAGGGTCCATTTGGTTACCAACTCTTCCATCATTTAGCTGGGGACCACCTGGAACCCTCTCAAGGACCACTGGTGGTCCCCGAACCACTGGTAGAGAACCACTGCTCTAGCTCCAAAGGCGTTTATTCTCTGAGCAACATTGGTCAAACACCAGCTGGAATGATAAGATATTAAAGTTCACTTGCATCTAGAGTCTATATATAGACGCTGCAGTTTCTCCTCTTTTGTGATAAAATAATGTGATAACGATGACATTTATTACTTGTGTTTACCACCGTCGTATCGTCTCCTTTGGTGTACGCTTTTATGGATGTTCTCTAATTCGCCATATGAATTATTATAGCTTCATTGGGTGATTTGTATGTAAGATGGAGTACTGTCTGTTTATCATACGAGATCCCATAAAGGCCCGTGAGGCAGAACTGTAAGCCAGTGCTCCCCAAACCTTTTCGTGTCAAGGACCCCCAAATCAACATTTATTAGGTCACGGACCCCCCATTTGAAAACATATGCTAGTGACCCCGATAAGGGAGGATTTATACGGCTCCAGCAGTGATTCCGAAACATATTCATTTCATGGACCCCCAGTTTCACACGCATTATGCTACGGACCCCTGATTTAATGGCATTTCTATCTCTGGTACCCCGATTTATATTGTAAAACCACTGTTAATTTAACTCTGAGAGTGTACAAATGGAACCAAATGGACCCGTTAGGGTCCGTTTGGTTCCATTTGTACACTCTCTGAGTTACAGACCCATAAGGGTCCATTTGGTTTCTATCTCTAATTGAGCTAGTAGGTACCCCCTGGAACTCCCTCAAGTAACCCCAGGCGTCCCCGGACCCCACTTTGGGAACTCATGCTCTAAGCACTGTGTTGGTGACCTCTCGCACAGTAGTACTATTTGTTTTAAAGATGGAGTGCTGTGAGTTGTTGAGTTTATGAGGTGACTTCATTAGACTTCATTAGACCCCTTGGTGTGGTTGTTACTGTATGTGCAATGATGTCTTCCCTTTGTATTTAGGGTTTCTTCCTGGACGCTGAAACTTTGACAGTCAAACGTGCCAATGAGGGAAAACAAACAGTGATATTGTGACATCACAACATCATCCCCTCCCCTAACCCCTCCCCCTTTATCATACAACAACTAGCTTCAGTTCAGGTGCATCACCACCCATCAGGCAAACCAGCCATACTTAAACTGGTGGGCGTGTCCACATAAAAACGACATTTTAACAAATACTTAGTGTACACTTTATTGATATTCATCCTTATATAATTATAACACCTGATGATCATGTTTTAGGGTGGGGAAAAAATCACGGCACTCCATCTTTAAAAAAATCACACCCGTGTGAACTGAGTGGTGTAAGGTCTTATATAGACTGATCAGCTGTGGTCTGACGTAATGTCTGACGTAATGAAATCACACCTGTGTGAACTGGGTGACCATAGCAACCATGCTCATTTTTTGGTACGAACAGACAGACAGACAAACTAACAAAGCCAGTTGTAGGAGTGGTTTACACCACTCAAAAAGAAACAGGCGAGACCAGATTTAAAGAGACTTGAGTAGTGGACGGAACACCAACAATGATCAATAATCTCACCACCACGAGGTGGTACCATGTGTTCTACAACGTTTATCTGCTTGTTTCATGTGTTTGCTTTTCTCTCTGGGATTAACTATAAAGCCTCGATTCTGTTTGTCAAAGAATCAACACAAAAAATGAGTTGATTTGCCTTAGGCTTAAACCACATGCCTCCCCTGGGTAATAGCTATGAAGGTTATATCATTGTGTTTGCAAGGTATTATGTAAGTGAACAATCACATTTTTCATCCAACATGTGATCGGGCTCCATGTTTATAGGATCGTTAAAGGACACGGTCATCATTCCTGTACACAGGCGTTAAACTTGCGTTTATATAACTCTGAGAGGGTACAAATGGAACCAAATGGACCCTTAAGGGCCCATTCGTGTTCCATGTATGCCCTCTCAGAGTTAAACTGATATTCATGGATTTTAAAGTGTAGTGTTTGAATACAACTATACAAAACGCTCCTCCAGTCTCATATCTGGGACAGCAACCCCCACCCTTTTGAAAATCTAATTAAACTAAACTAGTTTGTATCCGTTCTAAATGACTTGAGAGAAGCCATTCATTACGCCTGCCCTCCAGTCTTGTCACAAATATACTCGGAAATTACGATTATTTAATAAATAGGTTACTAAATGTTTTTTTCTATTTTCTTCTTCCTTTCTTTTTTTCTTTTCCTTTTTTGTTGTCTTTCATTTAACCCATTTTGGGCGGGAACCCCTTTTGGTGTTAGCATTATGTTATGCTTTAGCTATTGAAAAATAGCAGATCTACAAGCTCATAGCGCGCCACCGAGTGGCGCGCTACGAGCTTGTAGGTCTGCTATTTTTGAAAAATCGTTAAAATGTGGCGCAAATCATTGAATATATATTTCAAAGCGAACATTTTTAACTAAAATATTTGCTTCTGGAGGGTCCCTGGAACTACATATTTTCAGATTGGGGTCCATGGCCCAATAGAGAGAATTCTGGGGGTCCTTGACATGAAAAAGGTTGAGCACCACTGACATAGAAACATAGGTTTTTCAGAAAAATTTTAGGATTTAGAAGCCTTTTTTTTAAATCGACCTCAGTCCAAAATGGGTTAATTCACTTCATATGAATACTATCGTTCTGCCATTTGAGGACACATAGACCGAAACCAAAGAATAAGCTTTTAGCTTCAGCCTATATGCATTTTTTTTTCGATCAAGCAAAAAGATGTAACGTCAAATGTAACGATGTCTGTCATGTTCTTGATGATGGAAATAAACAAAAGCCTGCCTGCAGTATAGTCACGAGAGTGGAGAGACCCAACACTCTCGGCCCCTCACCATTGTCTCTGAACCTTTTAATCTAGCTTGTTGTGAGGCCGACAAAACCCAATAAGGTCCTTCAACCTCACCCACCTGATATGATGAAAGTCTAACCATGTGATCAATGGGGATGTTTACGCCTCGCCTTCTGTGTGTGCCTTCACTCTGCAACCATAGCAACAGGGCCAGGATAAACCATAGCAACCATAGCAACAGGGCCAGGATAAACCTGCCGTTTAGTCAAAACCACACTAAGGATCTCCCTCGGATTTCATCACGACCACGTTTTTTTTTTTTAGTTTTCTCTCCACTTTCGACTCTGCGGAGCGTCAAGAGAAATGATTTGAGGGCGCCGGTACAGGATCACAAGAGAAATAAATACCCTGCATGCTACGGTTGCTATGCCAGGCTTCAGCAAATGCAATTTGAATGTGGATATGAATGATGAACCATTAGACTTTAACCCATTCTGGGCGGGAACCCCTTTTGGTGTTAGCATTATGTTAGCCTGGAACTCACCTATGCTTTTTTATGGCATAGGCAGCTCGAATTGAAGTGGACTCGGACCCAGACCTTTTTTTTCTCCCTGGAAAAAAAAACGTCTGGGTTTCCGAGGCTAGCATTATGTTATGCTTTAGCTATTGAAAAATAGCAGATCTACAAGCTCATAGCGCGCCACCGAGTGGCGCGCTACGAGCTTGTAGGTCTGCTATTTTTGAAAAATCGAAGAACCACTGACATAGAAACATAGCTTTTTCAGAAAACTGTCAGGATGTAGAAGACATTTCTAGAATCTGATCTCAGGTCAGAATGGGTTAATCAAGATGCTGGGTTCATCCTCTGCTCCAGCACAGAGCTGCAGATGGGGATGCATGATGTGCATCAATTCTGAGGATGAAATGTGGCTACGTTGGGATTCAGGGTCACGTCTTGTGACATTTGTACCGCATGGCGTCTATTATGACTGGCAGAGTCATTTAAATCCCATATGTGTGCAGTAAAGAAGACTTTTGAGAGATTTGCAGGTAGATTTTCAAAAGATCATAAACAGGCAGCTGGATTTAATTTGTCTTGAGCTTATTTGTCCATTACTGGATTGGTTCCTAACATGTTTTCCTTGGAGCCCCCCCCCCCCCCCCCCCACACACACACACACACTTACACCTGACTAAAGCTGAGCATGCATGCACACACATGCACATGTTTTTCCAGACATGTTAAGCACTTAAGCCCTATACACTTCTCATACAACAAATACTGTAGCAGAAATAGCTGAACGAGATCAGCTATTTCCACAATTTCTTTCTTTCTTATTCATTTTTTTTGTTTCTTAACGATTAAAGTAATGTTTTCTGTATGACAAGTTGGACTGTTACCGCATTGAGAACATACGGTACAGTGAGTTAAGTTATGATATTGTGAAACACGTTTTGGACCAGCTGTTAAATTATTGTTAAACATCTGCATTACTTCTTCTACACAATTTGAGGATGTAGAATAATTGTTATTATGACCAACGTTTGCCTGTTATCTCTCCTAATGGTACCAACATCAATACAGTATGGAATTGTGGACAAAATATTATCCAACGACAACAAAATATCCTTTAGTTTTGGGTCTGAGAGGCCTTTGATTGATTGATTGATTGATTGAAATATGTATTAACAGTTTGCAGAATTACAGTACATTTCAAGCACAAACTCAATACAAAGACTGTTAACTGTGAGTGGACGACCCAATTACACTTGTTTACAAGAGGGTCCACCATGTTCAATTCATCAAAACATTTAGAGACGTACAAATAGACACTATATAGTCAAAGAACAGAACAGGAATTCATCATACGATACGGAAATGGTTGAAACCCACTGCAGGGTTGAAACCCACTGCAGTAGACAGTGTTTAGTTTAGTTTAGTTTAGTTTATTTAGGATCCCCATTAGCTGTTGCACCTGGCAACAGCTATTCTTCCTGGGGTCCTCACAGAATAATATACATACAAAAAAACATTACAACATTACAGATATCACAAAAGAAAAGAAAGAAAACAAAAAAACAAAAAAGTAAATACATTGAAGCATAACTACGGTTAGTGCATTCACTCTAGATTACATTAACTGGTATATTGACATAAACAGAATTACAATTTTGCCATATATATAAGAAAATCCTTCAGTCTTTTCTTAAAGTGCCTTTTACCCTTAATTTCTGTGATGCATACTGGTAGAGAGTTCCAGAAAGTCATTGCCCTGTACATGACTGTATTCTTCATTGCATCAGTTCTTGGCTTAGGCACTGTAAATCGACCCATTGCAACATGTCTGGTATTATGTCTGTGTCTATCACTGGTATAATGAATATTTTTATATAAGCATTTTGGTTTTTTATTTGAACAAATGTTCCTAAAAAATCCAGCCAGACTAGCAGTGTAACTGTTGTGTCAGTCTGTCAGTCTAAGATGTGTCTATGCTCGCCTGCTACTTGTGCAGTCAAATGTGTAATGCGCCTGTCCGTCTCTCTGTCGCTCACCGCGGCCCACCAGCGGTGTTGAACAGATCAGGTACAGTATGATCACCATCTATACAGTGTATATACATACTTCAAAGACATGAATGAATACGATATGAAGGTGTGACCTTTACCAACATCGGCGGCATAGAACCATGGCATTTGGTTTCGGCATTGATTATAAGGCGGAAAATATGATGACACTTTGACATTTGATTTAAAGAAAGGCTTCTTCAGAAAATCGCACGCACGCACGCACGCACACACGCACACACGCACGCACGCACGCACACACACACACACACTCTCTCTCCGTATGTCAATTCCCCTCTCTGTCTGTGTGCTATGAGTCAGTTAGTGTATTGGTGTGCTGCTCTTCCATCACACTGCCTGCTCCAGGGATTCCCTCCCTGCTAATGGGAGAGATAGGATGGGATGGCCATGGAGCCTGACAGAGAAGGATGGCTTTCCAGGAAGCAGAGATCATTTCAGTGCAGGAGAGATGGAGGGAGAGAGAGAGAGAGAGAGAGAGAGAGGGGGGAGAGAGAGGGAGAGAGAGAGGGAGAGAGAGAGGGAGAGGGAGAGGGAGAGGGAGAGAGAGAGAGACACGCTACTGGCCACTGGCTGTTGATTGATTTGCATTGCAGATTCCGTAGACTTGGAGAGGACCTGGCGAGCTCTCCGGGGCTGTGACGCTGTCTCAACCCCAGGCCCAGTCTTTGGCTACCAGCCCAGTGTGTCACTCTCACTTCCATTAATATGGGATTGCTAGTACACACCTGCCCTGCAACGATGACGAAAGTTTCAAAATCTGTAAAAACAGCGGACTATCTGTCAGTCTGTGTGGCTTTGGGTCCCCGTTAAGCCCATATATATGGACATCGCCAACGTTTACTGTGTTTTTCCTTTTTTTGTCCATATCTATAGTACTGACATTGGTCGGAGGGTTTACACAGAGATTCCGTGCATTCTTCAGAGATGTCCTTATATAGACAATCTTTGACAGGAGGTCCTGTGTGGACAGAGGTCCATCGGTTGGTCATTCAGTTCCTTAGATATGCAGGGGTGGACAGAGACATTGACGCACAAACATTGCATTTATAGATAGATGAATATTAGCCACAACTAGATTCGGGCTCCAAATATCATTTTAGTTATTCTTTCACTGTATATTTATGGGTTATATTATATGGGTTAAGTCTCTGTCTGTGTTTTCAGGTATTGCCCCTACATGTTGCACTTTGTAGAATTTGGGTTTAGCACATAGTATAAAAAATAGACAATAACATATCAAAGAACACAAATACAATGCAAGGAAAGGAAGAAGCCAGCTGGCTTATTTGGAATCCTTTCCTGTATGGAAGAGGTCATTAATTAAGCAGATTAAAAGTTCATTAAGAACAATACAAAAGTCTACAAGTTGGCAAAGGGGGGCAGCTGTGCAATAAAGAAATACAAACTGCACAAAAAGGGGAAATAAACAATACAACAACAAGCAGACAAAAGAAAATACATAACACATCAAAGTAAATCATGTAATCAACAGAGAGGAAGAAATACGATATTTCTTTAAGATGATGGAGGTTCCTCTATTACCACACACTTTATGGCAGCCTATAACAGCTTGATGGCGGTGTGTTGGTCTTTGAAATTATATTCCTCTCTATATCTCTTATTATACCAGATGGCCTTTTTGTATACATTGTATGAATCATAGACAATGTATTTATGCATGTATGTAAAATATCTCTGGTTCTTCATGTTGTATACAATTATAGTATAGAGTATTGTGACATTTTCTGATGTTTAATCTTTCTTCACAATCATGCATATGTCACTTTACTCTTGTAATTGATGTCCCTCACCATCCTAACTTGTTGTAGTGATCACGTGAGATTGTACACATGCAGCTGTCGCACATTCCAAGTGATCATGTTAATTACTAGCGGGTTGTATAAAGATGTGTTACTCTGTCTTATGCACCTTTAGTCTGTGGAAGAGCCAAGTTGTGCTCGAAGCATCACGGTCATGGAGTCAGGTTATCATGGTCTTGGTGCTGTGCAATAAATACAGGCATCATTCTGTCGCACATAGGAGCCCATAGTGAGCGAGCGTGTTCTTTAATTTTGATTCTGTACTGTATACTGCTAGTCGCTCAGCACCTCCCCACCACCTTTTGGGTTGGTGATGTCCATGTCTTTGCTCTCTTTTCCCATTCGCCCTTCCTAACCACCAGGAGCAGTGGGCTCTATTATTATTACAGCACCCAGGGAGCTGTTCTGGGTTCAGTCTGTGTCTTCCTAACCACCAGGAGCAGTGGGCTCTATTATTACAGCACCCAGGGAGCTGTTCTGGGTTCAGTCTGTGTCTTCTCAGGGACACTTTGACCAATAGACTGGGTTCCAGGCGGAGCCCCTGCAGCTAATATTTTGAAACCGTAACGTGCACAAGGGATGCACATTAGACAGGGTGATTAGACCTTACACGGCTACTCAATAAAGACATTTAAACATTTACTCAAAAGTAACTAAATTAAAGATTTCGTCGCTTATGGTATAATGAAGTATGTTACATTAATTTAGGCCATGTGCATCCAGTGCAATGCGGTCTCCTTTGAAAACAACGGGGGAAGTGTTGATCATTGACGATCGATATCCGGTTTCTGCATTTTCGATTTCTCACCACAAATATTTTTCAAAACATTAGCTGTAAATTACATTGTTTGTTTGTTTGTTTGTTTACGTATAGCTGCCACGTTACGGCTCCAAATGGAGCAGTGCAGATTGATATGAGCAGGAGCTCTTATTGAGTTCAGCGGTCATTATTTAAAAATAATTACAGACCGCCGAATTCAGCGATATACCAATCAGAATCAACTAACCCGTGGCTTCCTGTGAGGTTAGGTTTAGGGTTGGGTTTTTGGTATAGGGTGTCGGACTCATGACTGTAGGACTGTTAGTACGTCGGTCAAAACACATGCACCCAACCAGGCATGCTTAACCCATTTTGACGATTCTATAAATGTCTTGACAGTTTTCTGAAAAAGCTATGTTTATATGTAAGTCGTTCTTCGATTTTTCAAAAATAGCAGACCTACAAGCTTGTAGATCTGCTATTTTTCAATAGCTAAAACATAATGCTTACACCAAAAGGGGTTCCCGCCCAAATGGGTTAAGCATAATAGTCAAGTCATTTAATATCAGTTATTAACAACTAAAAATAAAGTGATTTGGTGCATTTATCAACGTTTAAAGATGATGCAAAAATTACAATCCAGAAACAGTTGCATCAGCCTGTTCTCATTACACCACGCAGTCATTCTGTGAACTTCTGAATAGACTAGCATGATGCACTGTTGTGACACAACACCCACAGCCACCAACTCCTTGATAATGGTGGAAAATGACATCTGCCCTACTTTTACAGCTGGAACATAATGTTGGCCAGTAAGTGTTGGTGCTACTGTGGGATCTGGAGAGAATTGATTCAGGAGACAATACGCTGTGAAACTGTGTTGCGATGGTTGGTGTGCTCCGTGTTGTAGCCTAGTAGCCAGAATGTGAACCCGGACATGTTGAGTATACACCAACGTTTTATGTTAGAAATGTTTAGTATGGGTCCCCAGCATGTAGAAACTGCCGGATGCTAACTTGCATAATTGGCATAATATCTGCTTTATGTAGCATGTGACATGTCAAACTAGGGGGCTTTCATGATGCTGAATCCATTCCAAGCATTAGTTTTGCACAAAAAACACTCCTTAGGCCATAGCCGTAATCACAAATGTGATGATGTCAGAACATTTGGGCAAGTAGCTATGGCCGTTTATAGCCCAAGTTTTTTTGCAAAACGAATGCTTGGAATGGATTCAGCATCATGAAAACCATCGCGCAAACTCCAGCTTTTCACCTCTTCACATACTAGAGCATGTCTGAAATAAGTGTCAGAGCTGAAATCGACATGTAAATATGAAATAAATGCTTAAACATGTAGCTAGGTGTAATGTTAGAGACCACAGAAGTGAACCTTTCAAGCCTGTTTTCTCAACTCGCTGTTTCTCTGCAAGACATTACTCTATACGCCATATCTCCAAAACTGGTGGGTCAAACTGAACAACCAATATGTCAATTTGAAGCTATGATTCCCTGCTTTCATATGACATGAAAAAACGAAAATTAAAAAAAATCCAATGGCAGTCCCTCAGTCAAATTTAGTCACAAATGTTAAATAAAAATCACACTCATGTGAAGTGAGAGGGGCGCTCTCATCATCACCAATCATAACATTCCGTGTCACGGACACACAGAGACAGAGGAGCGTGTCTTTTTGGCAAATGAATGACGAAGAACGAAAAAGAAAAGCCACCAATATGGCATTCTTGTGGAGGAAAATAATTGCTTTATTGTATAATGGATAATTCATGGCAAGAGAAATTTTCAAAATGCACAAACGAAAATTAAAAAAAATCCAATGGCAGTCCCTCAGTCAAATTTAGTCACAAATGTTAAATAAAAATCACACTCATGTGAAGTGAGAGGGGCGCTCTCATCATCACCAATCATAACATTCCGTGTCACGGACACACAGAGACAGAGGAGCGTGTCTTTTTGGCAAATGAATGACGAAGAACGAAAAAGAAAAGCCACCAATATGGCATTCTTGTGGAGGAAAATAATTGCTTTATTGTATAATGGATAATTCATGGCAAGAGAAATTTCAAAATGCACATACGCGTTGTGGCACACAGCCCTCACGCTGATGAAGGGGAGGTTTTGTAGTGCCACCATATGCCACCATTTAATGCTCCAGCAACTGGAAGTATCAAAGATCACCTGAAGCTCAGCCATGTGTTAACGATATGCAACACAATGCCTTCTGTATGACCTGGAAGGCATGTGTGAACAAAAGGAATGCGTTCAAAGATTTCAGTGCTTTCTAATAATTAACCACAGCACTATTGATATGTCACAACACAGCGCTAGCTAAGCAGCCTTTAGTTTGAACTTAAGTGTGTCTATAGTGTTAAATCGTGTCTGCTTCAAATAACTTCATTAACAGTGTCCTAACTTGACACCACCAGGGTCGAAATTTCTCAGTGTAAGTAAGAGTAGTTGATACTCTACCATACAGATTGTTTAGAATAACATTTTCTTCTTAAAATAAAATCACACTCGCGCCTGATGTATGATGATCATCAATATCATCATACATCAGCCAATCAAATCACCACATTCCGTGCTACGAACACACATACACACACATAGCTGTGCTGTGCTAGCGCCCCTCAAAAATAAGTCATAGATTGTACAGTAGCTTTAACCCATTCAGGACGGGATATGGGGCGACTGTGGCTCAGGAGGTAGAGCAGGTCGTCCAATGATCCATGGGTCGGCGGTTCGAATCCCGGCTCCTCCTGGCTACATGTCGAAGTGTCCTTGGGCAAGACACTGAACCCCAAATTGCTCCCGATGTGCTGGTTGGTGCCTTGCATGGTTTCTGCCGCCATCGGTGTATGAATGTGTGTGTGAATGGGTGAATGTAATGCACAATCTATGTAAAGCGCCTTGGATAAAGGCGCTATAGCCAGCATTTTTTTAATTTGAGCTCTTATTTTGAAAAGCCACAGTTCCAGACTTCCGGTAGGGAGCTTATTCTAGGAAGTTTAACAGGTCCTGTTCAACTGTTGTTTACAGTATGGGTCCATGCCAGTGCACTTGGGGGCTCCTCATCGCCGGCTCTGTGCCGTCAAAGAAACGCTGTTTTGACCAAAATGCCATCTGGGACAAGGAATAGGAGATACAGGCGATTGAAAGAAACGGATAGAATGGATTATTATGGCGACGACTATCTAAGATGGGCGATCCAGTGCTGTGCTAACAACACAGCTATACTAACCGGCTAACGTCAGTAGCATTTTGGCTCGAGCAATCGAACGCACTATAAAAGCGCAATTGCTGAAGGGCTTCGGCAATGGCGTTAAGTGTTAGTATCAAACTTAGGCTTCAATTGACAAAGGTCTTCGCCAATGGCGTGGAGGGAGTTAAGCATTATGTTATACTTTAGCTATTGAAAAATAGCAGATCTACAAGCTCATAGCGCGAGTGCCGCACTACAAGCTTGTAGATCTGCTATCGATTTTTTTTAAATCGTGGAAAATGTGGCGCAAATCTTTGAATATATATCATTCAGAGCGAACGTTTTTAACTCAAATCTTTGCTTCTGGGAGGTCCCCGGAACACCATATTCTCAGATGGGGGTCGGCTGCCAATTACATATAGTTTCTGGGGTCCTTGACATGAAATAGTTTGAGAACCACTGTCATGATTTAAAAGACATTTTGTAGAATCTAGTGTCTGGTCTAATGGGTTAACCCATTTTGGGCGGGAACCCCTTTTGGTGTTTTAAACATTATGTTATGCTTTAGCTATTGAAAAATAGCAGATCTACAAGCTCATAGCGCGCCACCGAGTGGTGCACTACGAGCTTGTAGGTCTGCTATTTTTGAAAAATCGAAGAACCACTGACATAGAAACATAGCTTTTTCAGAAAACTGTCAGGATGTAGAAGACATTTTTAGAATCTGATCTCAGGTCAAGTGACCACCAGTAATGAATCCACGAGAAGCCTCACTTGCAGAAAGAGAGAACGGTCAAACCTATGGACCTTGCCTGTGAGCTGTAATGAAACTCAGAGAGTGATTGGTGTTTACCAATGCTCTGCCAGTCCTCTGTCCTGTCTCCTGCAGCAGCACAGAGGCCCTGCATGTCTCCATTCACTAAACTCCTACCAATGCTCTGCCAGTCCTCTGTCCTGTCTCCTGCAGCAGCACAGAGGCCCTGCATGTCTCCATTCACTAAACTCCTACCAATGCTCTGCCAGTCCTCTGTCCTGTCTCCTGCAGCAGCACAGAGGCCCTGCATGTCTCCATTCACTAAACTCCTACCAATGCTCTGCCAGTCCTCTGTGCTGTCTCCTGCAGCAGCACAGAGGCCCTGCATGTCTCCATTCACTAAACTCCCAGTATAACCAATGCTCTGCCAGTCCTCTGTCCTGTCTCCTGCAGCAGCACAGAGGCCCTGCATGTCTCCATTCACTAAACTCCTACCAATGCTCTGCCAGTCCTCTGTCCTGTCTCCTGCAGCAGCACAGAGGCCCTGCATGTCTCCATTCACTAAACTCCCAGTATAGCAGCACTGCTGAAGGCCAAGAGCCTGCTTATCAGGGCCGTGCACACACAGACATCAAAGGGGGCTTCAGCCCCTGCCCTTTTACCCGTCTGTAAAAAACAACTGCCCTTTCCAGACCACGAAAGAAATGCAAATGCTGCCTACTCCTTTCCAAGCCATATGCCGGAAGGCAGCGTTCAGGAGAATTGTCTCCTGAACTTGAACACATGTAGTATTTTGCGTTGAACAAATTTGTTTAGAAATCCGTGTTGTTCACCGCATCTCCACTAGCTAAAGAGTGTGCCCCGAAAATAGCTGATCTACAAGCTGTGAGCTTGTAGATCTGCTATTTTTGTCCAAAAGTGCCCTCTTACGGGAAAAAAAACATCCTGTCTAGTAGTGTCAAGTAATAGTATGTCATCAATGTGCTATCTTTTTTCCCTCTGTGTGTTAAGCATGGGCAGCAGTTATATTTGGTTGGACCATATAATGTAACCTAATTCTGATCAGTGTTTGGGTCTATTGTATTGCGCCTCTTGTGTGTGTGCGCGACTGCGCGTGGCCGTGTGCAAAGACGTGGCTATGTGTACGCATACATGTACACTCTGTAAATAGCAGGACAATAGAAAAGTGTCTCGTCTTTTTCAAACTATTTTATAGGTAGCCTACAGGAAACCATAGTATGCAAAAATAATAACTTAATAATGATCCTTTCTAATCTCCTCTTTAATGACATCAGCAATTACGCTGTAAACGGCTTCGGGATCCGACTTTCCTTTAACAAATGAGAAAAGGATTATAACCTGCTTGGGAGGCTGGAGGAGAAAGCCCTCATCAGATTAGTCCACCGAGCAGAGCGGGCCTGCTGTTCCCTCAGCATCCACCACCGCTGCCACACGGTTTCCATGACCTTTGTGCTTATCTTAGCCTATTTAGGCCTGACCTCGAAATGTTATAAAATTCATCTAAATCCTCCAGTTCTCTGAAATAAATATTTTCACGATTTTTCAAAAATAGCAGACCTACAAGCTCGTAGCGCGCCACTCGGTGCCGCGCTACGAGCTTGTAGATCTGCTATTTTTCAATAGCTAAATTATAACATAATGTTTAAAACACCAAAAGGGGTTCCCGCCTAAAATGGGTTAGAGATTGGCACAGTTAACTGGAACAAGAAGGGCTCGCAAACTGTAGCCCATGTACAAGGACATGATGTTGGAAAGGTCAGCAGCACCCATCGGACGCTGTAAATGGATTTATTTTTTCTTTCTGTGTATACGGTAGGTCCAGCCAGGGGACCAGGGAAGTGGACCAGGGAAGAAACAAGAGAAAGCCCTATTGTTGTTATCAGTGGTTTTCTGCTGAGCCTGGGAATTAATCCATTTTGACCTGAGATCAGATTCTAAAAATGTCTTCTACATCCTGACAGTTTTCTGAAAAAGCTATGTTTCTATGTCAGTCGTTCTTCGATTTTTCAAAAATAGCAGATCTACAAGCTCATAGCGCGCCACTCGGTGGCGCGCTATGAGCTTGTAGATCTGCTATTTTTCAATAGCTAAAGTATAACATCATGCTAACACCAAAAGGGGTTCCCGCCCAAAATGGGTTAATCCCCAACCAGAATCCACCCCCCCCCCCCCCCATTTGTATGCACATTATGCACGCGTAAAATCGAATGCTTGCGTTACATGGAGTATTTCCAGAACGATATCGGCTTGCCTCCAAAATAACCACTCTCTCTATTCTATTTATTCCATGGGTACTTAACAGAAACCTTTGGGGTTGCCTTGGGACGGGGTTTCAAAGAAGGGGAAAGCAGGCCAAACGCGAGCAACCATTTCTCGTGACTGTACAGCTGCATCTCCGCTGCAGGCCAATATTCTGTTCCGTTTGAATTAGTAAGCCCTTCTGCGGGGCAAGGTGGGTGGGTCCCTACATGGGCGCATGGCTGACCACCACATTATGGAGATATAGTAGGTCGCTTCAGTGAAATGGCTGAATAGAAGGGGAGGCCATGCAGGCATCTCTCTCTCTCTCTCGTTATTGGAAGCCTCACTGTCACTCACACGGGCACACGAGTGACAGGAGGACCCCATTACCCTCCCAGATTCCCTTCCATCCATCAGCGATGGGTTCCTTTTTTTCTTTTTTACAACCGTTGCACACCACTACCACGATACACTCCATCAATCTCATTTGCATACGCTCACATTTAAGTCTTTGGATGGGTTCACACTCACAGCCCTTCGCCGCTGGTGTATGAGCGCATACGAAAGGAGGCCGGGAGAGAGGCTGGAAACAAGAACAGTTTAATTGCTTAACCCATTTTGAACTGAGATCAGATTAAAAAATGTCTTCTACATCCTGACAGTTTTCTGAAAAAGCTATGTTTCTATGTCAGTCGTTCTTAGATTTTTCAAAAATAGCAGACCTACAAGCTCGTAGCGCGCCACTCGGTGGCGCGCTATGAGCTTGTAGATCTGCTATTTTTCAATAGCTAAAGCATAAGATAATGCTAACACCAACAGGGGTTCTCGCCCAAAATGGGTTAAAAGATATAATAGTTTTTTTTTGTGGGCGAGAAACATCTCTCTGTGCACACAGAAGAAAAGCCTGCTTTTGAAATGGCCGGTAAGTATGTTAACGCTGGTCTTCCCCAGAGGAAAATTATCTACTTAATTAAAAGGACCAGCAGGAAAGGCCTGGAATCATGATGGTATAATTATAAAAGCCCCATTTTCTGCTAATCCTTGGCTCTGCGGCGACGAGCCTCACATAGTGGAGAGAGCCAGGCCATGGTCAGTTGAGCTCTGGGACCACACAAGGATTTCTTTTTCTTTTTTTCCCTTTTTCTTTTATACAAAGAGAGGCAGTGGGGGAATGGCTGGATCTTTTACTGAGAAGGTAGTGGGGGAGTCAATTGGGAGCTCCGGATGAGGCTTTCTTTTTTTACTGCAGAAACTGGAGAGCTGTGCTCCACAATTCTATTTATGAAGGACACGGTGAAAAGAATGGGAATCGGCAGAGATGTCTATACTGTAAGTGGTCCCTGAGAATAACTACAGCACCTCCAAGTATGTCCTCGGGCATTGTTACTGCACGTGATATTGGTAGGTTTAACCACTTAAGCCATTTAGACCTGACGTCGAAATAAAATAAAAAAGTCTTCTAAATCCCGAAATACCTCATGTTTCTGTATCAGTGGTGCTCAATATTTCATGTCAAGGACCCCACAAATGATCTGTAATTGGCCAATGACCCCCATCTGAAAAACATGTTGTTCCAGGGACCTCCCCAGAAGCAAAGATTTGAGTTAAAAACGTTGGCTCTGAAAGAAAGATTTGTGCCACATTTTCACGATTTTTCAAAAATGGCAGACCTACAAGCTCGTAGCGCGCCACTCGGTGGCGCGCTATGAGCTTGTTGATCTGCTATTTTTCAATAGCTAAATTATAACGATGTTTAAAACACATTGGGGTTCCCGCCCAAAATGTGTTAAGTCGTTTTTTAAAATATTCACCTATAACCAACATGCACAAAAGCAAGAGACACTGTTTTGAAAGTGGTTCATCTTGAAGTCTCTATACTCTCGTTCACCTTTTATATCAGCTGCGAACAATCTGTTTATTATGTCCTGTAAGAACAAGTTATTGAATAAAATACTCTGAGAATCTTGTTTCATTATCCTCTGGCTCACATTCTCACTTCTGTTTGTGTGAATTCATGAAGGTCGGCGAAGAGGCTTTGCACCCAAAAGACTGGGCTGTTTTCTTTTTTGGGAGATATTATTTACCAAACGGTTAGTGGGAACAATACATCAGTGCTGCTGGGGTTTATATATGGAGGTGCAGGGTCTCTGTGCAGGGCTGCATGGCGCCGCGGACACTCCGTGCCTGGGTGCTTTGATTTGTGCCCCACAGCTGGGCCTGGGGAAGGTGTTTCCAGTGGGCAGCTGCAAACGTTTAATCTCCTCCACGCCTGACACACAGGCTCAATTAATAGATAGCGCACTTTGGGAGCCCTGCAAGAAAGTTGTCAGGGCCCCGTCAGATAAATCACTGGAGGGGACCGCTCCCCGCCACGGAGCAGAGCGCTGGCCTCATTGCCCTGCCTGTCTTTGTTTGTTCACCTTTAGTCACGGAAGGAGAGTGATTTTATGGTGGCGCACAGTGGATCTCGCTTAATACACTGACTCTGTTAACCACTTGAACCGCATAGTGTCCCTGTTTGTTCTGAGACAAACTGTAGGCTATTCAGTATTTAAGTCCGACGTCATTTTGTAGTGCTACGTTACGTCCGGGTCCAAGTGGCACCAGCTCCCGTCCGCATCTCATTGTAAATAGAATATCTAAACGCGTGAATCTTTTTACAATGACGTTATTCTTCAGAAAGGAAGCCATTGAGGGTTAAAATGGGTCTTAATGCTTCCAACTCGAGTAGAATTATTAATGTTTTGTACAAGTTTCCATGACAAAAAATATATATGATGTGGAGACAATAAATACTATTATTATCATTATTATTGAAGGTGGTAACAGTCCATTTGCTCAGTAAAATATTTCGGGGGCATATTTAGAATGTTTGCAGGCTTGAGTATGTTGAATCTAGTTTGCATTAATTTAGTTGACACAATGAAATAAAATGGCGATAGTATTCCGTGTGGGGCAGACGGCCTGTCACAGCCAGATTTGGGAGAGCAGCGCAGCTTTGTTGTTGCGAGGAAAGCGGTAAAATGAGACTTTCGTGGTTGTTTTCGTCTCAGATTTAGTCCGACGGAGCGTCACAGTATAACTCTATGGGGACACAAAAGCGACACAAAAGTAGGACCCGGAAGTATCTCAGGAGGGGGCGCTCACGTCACAGCTAAAATACTGAATAGAGCGTCGCAGTCCCGCCCCCTACCATGGACCAGGAAATGATTCTCCGTTCATTTTCCTCATAGACATTTCAGAAAGTATTTATTTAAAGACGTTTACGCCCGCGGACAAAGCCAACTCGAGTCGTGACGAATCATGACAACAAACACAATTTTTTGGGCCGAACAAATAATTAGAAAGAAGAAAAAAACGGCAGGTTACAACACTTTCTTTGTTGTTTTTCTTCTTTGTAATTATTTGTTTGGTCCAAAATATTGTTTGTGTTGTCATGAGTTGTCACGACTCGAGTTGGCTTTGTCCGCGGCGTAACCGTCGTTAAATAAATACTTTTTGAAATGTCTATGGGAAAAATGCATTGGGATTCATTTCCTGGTCCATGGTAGGGGGCGGGACTGCGACGCTCTATAGGTGGCTGCGTTACTATACTTGCCTATCAGGCCATGGCTCTTTAGCCGATTGGTAACGTATGCGGCTTACTGATACGAGGTTCCGGGTTCGCCTCCCGGGCCGGCGCCACATTGGTGGCAGCGGTGTGTATGGGTTCTGTATCCCCGGTGACACAGACTAGCACCGTTGAGCGTAGTCGACGGACAGCACGTACCCTGCCTGGGGTGAAGGTCCCCCCAGTCAGTCGAGCCTAGCTCCTGGCTGACGCGCTTCCAGGTGTGGGGGGGGGTGACGACGACTGTAGGCTATGGCTGCTCTTTAGCCGATTGGTAACGTACTGATACAAGGTTCCGGGTTCTCCTCCCGGCCGGCGCTACACTATTTTCTAAGAATATATTTAGTGTAGATTTTAGGGAAGAAATTAGGAGCCCTGGGTGACTTAAAGTGCTTACATTATACACTTTAGAGTTTAGAGGGACATACAATAATACTTTTGTTTGTTTTGGATGTTAGGAGCTTCAGATAATTAGAAGCACCTACAATTCAATGGTTTATACAAACATTTGCCCACGCATCTAGTCAATGTATAAATAAGCACAGGAGATAGTCAAATAGTTGACATAATACATTAATTTTTCTGACAAAAAAAGCCATAACATGTTTTAACCACTAGCAGCTGGGGGGTAAAATCAGTCTATCTATAGACATTGCAGTTTATGATTTATTGGTCTTTATTATCAATAGTTTAATCATTTAGTGCCATTAATAAAGTATAGTTGTATAGGTTTGAGTCCTGGGGGTGAGACACCCCGTTTCTCTTTTGGGTCAAGCTTAATGTCAGTATAACTGAGTGATTGACTCCCCATTGTTGAAACATGTCAGTCACTATAGCCAGCAATGTGCCCACTTCCTCATTCTGCCTTCCATCAAACTCCATACAGAAACATGTTGTTGAAACATGTCAGTCACTATAGCCAGCAATGTGCCCACTTCCTCATTCTGCCTTCCATCAATGTGCCCACTTCCTCATTCTGCCTTCCATCAATGTGCCCACTTCCTCATTCTGCCTTCCATCAATGTGCCCACTTCCTCATTCTGCCTTCCATCAATGTGCCCACTTCCTCCTTCTGCCTTCCATCAATGTGCCCACTTCCTCATTCTGCCTTCCATCAATGTGCCCACTTCCTCATTCTGCCTTCCATCAATGTGCCCACTTCCTCATTCTGCCTTCCATCAATGTGCCCACTTCCTCCTTCTGCCTTCCATCAATGTGCCCACTTCCTCATTCTGCCTTCCATCAATGTGCCCACTTCCTCATTCTGCCTTCCATCAATGTGCCCACTTCCTCATTCTGCCTTCCATCAATGTGCCCACTTCCTCATTCTGCCTTCCATCAATGTGCCCACTTCCTCATTCTGCCTTCCATCAATGTGCCCACTTCCTCATTCTGCCTTCCATCAATGTGCCCACTTCCTCATTCTGCCTTCCATCAATGTGCCCACTTCCTCATTCTGCCTTCCATCAATGTGCCCACTTCCTCATTCTGCCTTCCATCAATGTGCCCACTTCCTCATTCTGCCTTCCATCAATGTGCCCACTTCCTCCTTCTGCCTTCCATCAATGTGCCCACTTCCTCATTCTGCCTTCCATCAATGTGCCCACTTCCTCATTCTGCCTTCCATCAATGTGCCCACTTCCTCATTCTGCCTTCCATCAATGTGCCCACTTCCTCATTCTGCCTTCCATCAATGTGCCCACTTCCTCCTTCTGCCTTCCATCAATGTGCCCACTTCCTCATTCTGCCTTCCATCAATGTGCCCACTTCCTCATTCTGCCTTCCATCAATGTGCCCACTTCCTCATTCTGCCTTCCATCAATGTGCCCACTTCCTCATTCTGCCTTCCTCATGGTTGTGCCCTCATCCAATGTGCCCACTTCCTCATTCTGCCCACTTCCTCATTCTGCCCACTTCCTCCTTCTGCCTTCCATCAATGTGCCCACTTCCTCCTTCTGCCTTCCATCAATGTGCCCACTTCCTCCTTCTGCCTTCCATCAATGTGCCCACTTCCTCCTTCTGCCTTCCATCAATGTGCCCACTTCCTCCTTCTGCCTTCCATCAATGTGCCCACTTCCTCCTTCTGCCTTCCATCAATGTGCCCACTTCCTCCTTCTGCCTTCCATCAATGTGCCCACTTCCTCCTTCTGCCTTCCATCAATGTGCCCACTTCCTCATTCTGCCTTCCATCAATGTGCCCACTTCCTCCTTCTGCCTTCCATCAATGTGCCCACTTCCTCATTCTGCCTTCCATCAATGTGCCCACTTCCTCCTTCTGCCTTCCATCAATGTGCCCACTTCCTCATTCTGCCTTCCATCAATGTGCCCACTTCCTCATTCTGCCTTCCATCAATGTGCCCACTTCCTCATTCTGCCTTCCATCAATGTGCCCACTTCCTCATTCTGCCTTCCATCAATGTGCCCACTTCCTCATTCTGCCTTCCATCAATGTGCCCACTTCCTCATTCTGCCTTCCATCAATGTGCCCACTTCCTCATTCTGCCTTCCATCAATGTGCCCACTTCCTCATTCTGCCTTCCATCAATGTGCCCACTTCCTCCTTCTGCCTTCCATCAATGTGCCCACTTCCTCATTCTGCCTTCCATCAATGTGCCCACTTCCTCATTCTGCCTTCCATCAATGTGCCCACTTCCTCATTCTGCCTTCCATCAATGTGCCCACTTCCTCCTTCTGCCTTCCATCAATGTGCCCACTTCCTCCTTCTGCCTTCCATCAATGTGCCCACTTCCTCATTCTGCCTTCCATCAATGTGCCCACTTCCTCCTTCTGCCTTCCATCAATGTGCCCACTTCCTCATTCTGCCTTCCATCAATGTGCCCACTTCCTCATTCTGCCTTCCTCATGGTTGTGCCCTCATCCAATGTGCCCACTTCCTCATTCTGTCTTCCTCATGGTTGTGCCCTCATCCAATGTGCCCACTTCCTCATTCTGCCTTCCTCATGGTTGTGCCCTCATCCAATGTGCCCACTTCCTCATTCTGCCCACTTCCTCATTCTGCCCACTTCCTCCTTCTGCCTTCCATCAAAGTCCATACAGAAACATGCATCTCCATTATCCCACAGTCAGCCATGTGCAGCCATTTCATATTTTACTGGGTCAGTTCATTCATAATAAATGGCCATCAACTGGGCAGAAATGTGCCAAGCTTTTTATAACAGACAAGGAAGAAGACAGGGGTCTGGAATTAACTCATTTAGGCCTGACGTCGAAATAAAAAAAGCGTTCGCTCTGTAAGAATATATACCTATTCAAAGATTTGTGCCGCATTTTTACGTTTTTTTCAAAAATAGCAGACCTACAAGTTCATAGCGCGCCACTCGGTGGCGCGCTATGAGCTTGTAGATCTGCTATTTTTCAATAGCTAAAGCATAACAGAATGCTTGAAACACCAAAAGGGGTTCCCGTCCAAAATGCGTTAACTCATTTGTGGTCTGGTTTTGCAATTTGTTTTCCAAGTGGCGTTAATAAGAAATGTGTCCACTTTTCCTATCCTGTTGCCTCCATAAATCGATATTATTGTAGAGCTTCACTCGCACTCTTTCTTGCTCTGTGTTTCAGAACGATAGTAAATTCGAGACGTCTAGGAGGTAATTGCACCGACGGAGAAGTCAAGTCGAGCAGGAAAGTCTTTCATTAGTTCATAATTGCCTTTGGCGAGATACACACATTCACAAATCAAAAGTTAATAATATTAGACTTTAATATAATTTGATACATTTTTGAAAGAATGGCTCAACTTCCACTTTGCCAGTCCTTGTGCCACCAGAACGGAACAGAGATTAGATCACAAACAAAATGGAAGTGGGCCAGTTGTATCCAGCTGTATCGTCTCCTAAACGATACAGCCCTGCCAAGTGTTGTTTTCTTTAGGTTATTTTCAGTTCTCCCTTGGTCCTTTAAAGGGGAAAACCACCCATTTTCAACATTTTACTATGTCATTAATATACCTTAGAGCTGTTGTGTGGAAATAATAAAAATAACTGTAATTATGGAAAAAATCATTAACATGGTGAAACACATCTTGATGACATCATCAAGATGTGTTTCACCATGTTAATGATATTTTTCAGACCTCTAGTTCTAGGAAACACAGAATGGGGTGACTTTTTTATTATTTCCACACAACAGCTCTAAGGTATATTAATGACATAGTAAAATGTTGAAAATGAGTGGAATGCCCCTTTAACCACTTTCAACCTGGTGTCTGTTTTGACGTGTCATTGTCGGCGATGACTAAATGTTCTAAAATAGTGAAACTAGCAGTTACAAGCTCCTAACACATTGCGATGTGTCGTGTTTAACTTGTGAGCTATAAAGGATCGTCTATTTTTTAAATGGAGCTTAATAGAGGTTAATCATCTTGTTTGCTGTTTTGACCATAACAACACCTCCCATACGAATGTAATGATTTTGTGGCTTAAGCTTAACACTATTTTCTATTACTAGCAGAAGCTAAACTTTATTAAATGGCAGCTGTTCACAATTAGATTAACACTAATTAATTTTGCATGCCTCAAACTTGAATTGAATTGACTTTAAATAAAGCTTAGCCACCCACTGTGGCGATGCAAATGTGATTCTTGCATACTGTGATGCAAGGAAAAAAATAAAATCAGATATGGTTCTCGTCAAAATGGACCCTTAGGCAGTGGTGGAAAACGGGCGTCCGTACACTTTTCTGACCAGTCATTGGTCCGACATGCGGAAAACGACCGGATTAAGGTTAGCGAACATGCGTTAAGGTTGGCGAACATGCGTTAAGGTTGGCGAACATGCGCTAAGGTTGGCTTAGGGTTAGGGTTAGGTTGTTGTTGTCGGACCAATGACTGGTCGGAACTTAGTACTGCACCCAGAAAAAGTACTCACATTCTTTACATTCTTTTAATAAAAGTATCAATACAGAAATACTCCGTTACAAGTAAATGTCTGGAATTCAAAATGTACTTGAAGTAAAAGTACAAAAGTATCGGCAATTGGATCCCAAGCAGGGAGGCTTTAGGGTCCCATTTGTATAGTCTTTGCTATGACTCGGCCGAGGAATCGAACCCGGACCTCCCACTGTCAGGGTGAACACTCATCACCACAACACCACAAGTCAACAACATAAGGTCCGCGTAACGCATGTCACTAGAACTGGGATCCCATGATAATGGAATTGTCCGAATCATTCCGATACATTTGTACATCATAATTCTCAGTAAAGTCTGGAAAGTGTCGACTCCTGCATTAACTTTTTATGTTCCCCCCCCACCCCGTAAATTAATTCTGCACTTAGTCATACATGAGTGTCTGACAAAAGTAGTGGAAATAGCAGGATTCTTATCATGCTGCCAGGCATAGATAGGCCTTTTACTGGATTCCAGAAAATAAGGTTATTAACCGTCTTGCCGCCAGCATTAACCCATTTTGACCTGAGATCAGATTCTAAAAATGTCTTCTACATCCTGACAGTTTTCTGAAAAAGCTATGTTTCTATGTCAGTCGTCAGTCATTTAAAAAAAATAGCAGACCTACAAGCTCGTAGTGCGCCACTCGGTAGCATTATAACATAATGCTAACACCAAAAAGGGTTCCCGCCCAAAATGGGTTAAATCGCACATTGCCAAGGTTTTATCGCACGTAACACTTATTTTGAAGAGCCAAATATCCGTAACCACATGTTACAATACCAAAATGCTGTGTGTGGTGTCTTGACCGGTTGTTCTCTCACTCGGTGCAGAAAAAAAACCGACCGCGAGTATCACAGCGCCTCCTGTTGGCCGTTGAAAAACCTTGTTTTCACCAGAAACGACGATCATTGCGCCGATTTGGAGATACAGGCATTTTGAACGCGGACCATTGAATGCAAGTGAATGCGCACGCATCTTCAAAATGGCCGCGGCCCACTGTCCCACTTGGACTAGACTGTTGTGCTAATGAACGGTGGCTAACGATACGATCGGATCAAAACATGGATTAAAGAATATAAACCGCTGGATAACGTAGATAGGTTTCTGGTAGGCTAGACGATACATTTAACAGCGTTTTCTACGGTTCTGGCGGGCTGCGTGTTAACCCATTTTGGACTGAAGTCGATAAAAAAAAAGCTTCTAAATCCTAACATTTTTCTGAAAAGTCCATGTTTCTATGTCAGTGGTGCTCAACCTTTTTCATGTCAAGGATCCCCAGAATTATCTCTATTGGGCCACGGACCCCCTCAAAATATGTAGTTCCAGAGACCACCCAGAAGCCAATATTTTAGTCAAAAATGTTTGCTCTGAAATATATATTCAAAGATTTGCGGCACATTTTCACGACTTTTCAAAAATAGCAGACCTACAAGCTCGTAGCGCGCCACTCGGTGGCGCGCTATGAGCTTGTAGATCTGCTTTTTTTCAATAGCTAAGGCATAACATAATGCTAACACCAAAAGGGGTTCCCGCCCAAAATGGGTTAACTTGGTCAAAGGACTTAGAGGCATCAATGAAGCCAATTAAAACATTGTTGTTTTCTATACATTCATTCCAGCTACTTCTTTCAAGGCATATGCGATGCTTAGCCTTGAAACCGAAGTGGCTGTCTGTGGTACATTACCAATATATCACCTACTGTAAATTAATATAATCCTATATCACACTGGCTAGTATGATATCTATAGCAATTGGTCTATAATTACCCAGTTGTCCCATTGTCCTGGATGACAGCAGTGGTGTAAAGTAAGTTACATCAAGTAAGTTAACCCATTTTGACCTGAGATCAGATTCTAAAAATGTCTTCTACATCCTGACAGTTTTCTGAAAAAGCTATGTTTCTATGTCAGTGGTTCTTCGATTTTTCAAAAATAGCAGATCTACAAGCTCGTAGCGCGCCACCGAGTGGCGCGCTACGAGCTTGTAGATCTGCTATTTTTCAATAGCTAAAGCATAACATAATGCTAACACCAAAAGCCGTTCCCGCCAAAAATGGGTTAAAGTAACTAAGTACATTTACTTAAGTAATGTTCTTACAGTAAGTAACAATTTTGAGGTAAAATTTTACTTTATTGGAGTATTTCCAATTTTCAGTACGTTACTTACTTCTACTCCACTATACATCTCAGAGGCAAATATTGTACTTTTACTCTACTACAATTATATGACAATTATATAACCTTTAGTGACTATAGTTAACTTTGTAGATCTTGATTATTATTACAAAACATACATAAACCACATACCTACCTGTAAATACATTTCTGCCATTTGAAAATAGCAGATCTACAAGCTCACAATGCCACATTGAAATGGGACATTCTGCATAGTGAGTACCTTCTACTTTTGGTAGTACTTTTAAGTACATTTTGATGTCAATACTGTTACTTAACCCATTTTGGGCGGGAACCCCTTTTGGTGTTAGCATTATGTTATGCTTTAGCTATTGAAAAATAGCAGATCTACAAGCTCATAGCGCGAGTGCCGCACTACAAGCTTGTAGATCTGCTATTTTTGAAAAATCGTGGAAAATCTGGTGCAAATCTTTGAATATATATTCTTTCAGAGCGAATGTTTTTAACTCAAATCTTTGCTTCTGGGAGGTCCCTGGAACAGCATATTTTCAGATGGGGTCGGCTGCCAATATAGTTTCTGGGGTCCTTGATATGAAATAGTTTGAGAACCACTGTCATGATTTAGAATTTTTGTAGTGTCTGGTCTAATGGGTTAAAGACAAGTGACCACCAGTAATGAATCCATGAGAAGCCTCACTTGCAGAAAGAGAGAACAGTCAAACGTCTGGACCTTGCCTGGTTGCCTGTGAGCTGTAATGGAACTCAGAGAGTGATTGGTGTTTACCAATGCTCTGCCAGTTCTCTATTATTACAAAATATACATACGTACATAAACCACATACCTACCTGTAAATACATTTCTGCCATTTGAAAATAGCAGATCTACAAGCTCACAATGCCACATTGAAATGGGACATTCTGCATAGTGAGTGAGTACCTTCTACTTTTGGTACTTTAAGTACATTTTTATGTCAATACTGTTGTACTTTTACTCAAGTACATTTTGAATTCCGGACTTGTAACTTGAGTATTCCTACATTGCAGTATTGATACTTTTAATTAAGTAGAGAATGTGAGTATACTTATATATATGGTGCAACCACTCCAAGGAACAGCAATGTCCGTGTTAACCTATGTGACAATGTGTGTGGCTATGTGTGTGGCTATGTGACTATCAGTACCAGTAGGGGCAAAAGTGGCGCTGTTGTGCCAGAAACAGAGAGAGAGAGATAGTGTTGCACTGTTGCCTAGTGCTAATTACAGAGAGAGAGAGAGAGAGAGAGAGGCAGGGGGAGAGGGGAGTTACACCACTCAGTTCACACAGGTGTGATTTTTCCACCACTGCATAGCATACCTCACCCACATACACATACAGTAAGAAGCCACCTCTGCTATAGCCTCCTCCTCCTCCTCCTCCTCCTCCTCCTCCTCCTCCTCCTCCACCGACCGTCTATGTTCACACTCTGTTGTCACCTTTGACCCCCTGGCACAGTGCTTTTATGGACCCGTCGTCTCCTGGGTTACACACACATTTGGCACCTCAGCTTTAACAGCCACCCTGCCACGCCACGGAGGAAAGACGAGACGGGGTGCTACTGAAACACTCACTATCTTTAGTTTCTTACAAAACCAATTTAGAGTACTTTAGCGTGCGTGCGTGCGTGCGTGCGTGCGTGCGTGCGTGCGTTGCGTGCGTGCGTGCGTGCGTGCGTTGCGTGCGTGCGTTGCGTGCGTGCGTTGCGTGCGTGCGTGCGTGCGGGCGGGCGTGCGTGCGTGCGTGCTACGCTTGGGAGTGCCTAATGTCCCTACAAGTATAGTAGACCGGGTCCTCACAAGAAAGATTGCTGTTTTTTGGTTAAAAAGGATTTGTGGAATTAGAATTACAATTAGGAAAACATTCAGGTTACTTAGGATTAGGCTGTTTTAATGTGTTAGGTTCTGCCTGATTTGGTGCATTTTCTTGTGGCTCCACGCTTCGCCTCTACGACTTGCCATTTCAGTTTCACGGCTTTCATATTTTCCTAATGCGTTCTTTATTTTTAGTTGAAAAACAAGACTTTTTTTTTTTAGTGTGTGCATGCATGCGTGTGCGCGCCCGTGCGCGCGCATGTATTCGGGGACATTTAAGGGAAGAATCAAAGCATCTCCTCTCTGAACACCGTGGAACATCATTAGCATAGAGCAACAACCATGCCATTGCTGTTAATTCCTCCACATGTGAGGGCTTCAGATATCAAAGAGCTCCGGGACCAAGAGGAGCTTGTCAGTGCCGTACACGCATACTGCTCTACAAAGGCAGTCCAGAGTAGACCCCCCCACACGCCCCCACCTCCTCCCACCAGGCGTGCCATGTCGCTCAGCGGGCGAGGTGCAGATCAGCTGCCAGCCACAATAGAACATGAGAGAGACACACGTATATGGCTCACGATTTGAAAGTATAATCCAGATCGCTGACCAATGAGGGTCTCACCTCGTGTCGGACCCGTGATCTCGAGCCAACGGCAGGCGTGCATTATTGATCAGAGGGATCATGTATTCAGAAAAACATCAATGGTGATATGACCGTCTCACACCGACATCCACATTTGCTTGAGTCTCAATCTTTCTTTTTGCAATTATAGGCCTACGTTGTTTTATATTTGTATTACACGCAGGAGAAAAAGCTGTGCTGTGAGATGTCAGTCAGGCTATCAATAAGTCTATTTCTCCCTCCGAATTTGCTTGCAGACCATATGGTCAGAGTTCTCTCTCTGCGGAGGAAGAGCGGGGCTCGGGGATCGATTGAAACAACACGTTTTCCATCCAGGCATAATTAAATGTCGCCTCATGTAGAAATTGCCCTCTTTGAGAGGTTGAGCTAATAAGGGACGCTAATGTTGAGAAAACACTGTTGGAAAATACAAGCCCCCAGAGCAGATCCAGGCCAATTTCATCATAAATTACTTCCCCTGCACAAAGTTCAGCTCCGAGTCACCTGAGAGTCTGCAGCTTGATGGTAAAGGATGGCTTTTTCCTAGAACAACCTGGCTAGAGGTGAAAGTTGGAACAGAGGAGCTTTGTTCAACACGTACACTTCTCTGAGAAACGACAACGGCAGGCAGCACTAGACAAATGCGTGTAATTATGTTGCAGTCCGAACAGAAGCCTTTGAGGCCTCGCTTGAGGAGCACAGAAAGTAAACATGGCCGCTTCAGATGCTTGGATCTTCAGGCCAAACTCTACCGACGAGGACGTAATTACGGAAATGGGGAAAGATGGAGCCATTCAGCGAAAAGGCCACTGCTTTGGATTAAAATGCATGAACAGCTGTTGCTATTGTGCAGGTTTCTTTGACCTTTTTGCTAGTGCCGTGGCTGCTTCAGTGGAGCCTTGTGCCCCGTACAATACTACATGCAGGGCTACGCACAAGACTGTGTTCGACCACAGCAAGAACCATGACGGAAAAATGGGTATGACGGCATACATTTCCTCGGTCGTTTAGCTTCATTAATGCAGAAGCTTGATGTGTTTTCATTTCAATCCATGAAAAACAGGCAGGTTGAAAGGCCAGTGTCAATTAATGTAATGAATTTAACCGATGCAGGGGTGGGGACAGTTTTGAGGTTTCAAAGTGTTCCAGTCTCTCACCAACAATTAGGGCAATTATGCCGGGGAAAGGGGTAGCAGCCTTTTGAAGGATAAGCAAAACTGGAGGTAATAACTAATAATTGTCTCATGTTTGTACATTGTACTTCGGCCAGCTTGGACAGCTTCATGCTGGCACACAGAAACACCTAATATGAAACACACCAACAAAAATTGTTTAATGTCTTGACTTGGTGGCGCTGATAAATTATCGGATAATACATCAAAATGTCAAACCACATTATTATATTGTACTCTAGCTTTTTTGCCCTGGATTCCTTGGGTCATGACGCATCTCCCCATATAGGCCACGCCCATTTGTGTCAGGATAGATTTTCCGCCATTTTAAATTTCCTTCAAAACACACTTTTACTTTCTGATTCTACAGATCTTGTCCGAATCTCACAGAAATCGGTACACATGATCTCTGGACCTATCGGACCGCGTTTCAATTTTTTTCAGATTTTTTTAATTTGTTTTTGTCCGTATCGTTCGGCCTTAATCGTCGTCCGAAGTTAGTGGGAGGGGCCTATTTTACAAAAAATGCCTAAAATCACGAACGGAATGTCCAATCCATCCCAAATTTGAATCAGATGTTGCGGGTGGTTTAATCAACGAAAAGCCAAAAGCGATTCCATTTTCATCCATAGGGGGCGCCGCAAATGCGAAAAATGTAACCGTTTCTTGCAGAAAAAATATTTTTGGGGGTATAAATCCCCTCTGAATTACTTACGCATGATCGCAGGGGTGACGCGACATTGTAATTGGCTGGCAATATCAGTGGGAGGGGCATATGTAAGCCACTGCGGCAACCACACTTTGCAATTTTTTTAAATTGCGACCTTTCTAGTTGATATATACAAGTGAAGAATGACAGGAAAGAGAGAGAAGGGGAGATACATGCAGCAAAGGTCGTCATGAACGGGACTCGAACACGCCTTGTGAGTTTGTAGGTTATCGGTTATCTTTTCCATGTGACACCATCGTACAACAATGTACAAAACAGGACTGAAGTTGTGATGTATGCTATTGATAGTGGTATATATGCTCCTCCTAGTGTCGAGGAGTATACTGCTTTGTTGGACGTTATATGCAAATAACGTAATTCTTAATAATAACACCCAACAAAGAAGAACTTGGCTTGTTATCATGACTAAATAAATGGGGGAGAAAAACAAACAAAGCAATATAACACCAAGACAAACACCCATTTTTCACTTTCAACCAGCATACCTTGAGGAATGGGCTCTAGCAGCGTGATCAGCTGTTCTGCAGTGCTCAGTAGTGAATGTGTCAGCTGGCGGCCTCGCCACAGCTCATAAACTGCCCTGGTGATTCCTGCAGCACAGGTGTTTACTTTTATAAGGCGCGCCAAAGAAGATGCCCACATGCCCCCCTGTCTGTGATAGCATCTCCAAAACTGGGCTTTCATTTGGTGTCTCGTTTCTGGCAACGTAAATAATAGGGAACACAGTGTGGGTATAATGCTACGTTCACACCAGCTGCACGCGCGGAGCGACATGAAGATATACAAGCTGACCTCCGACACTTGTTCCTGCGTAATGCGTAGTGGTGTAGAAACTAGAAAGTACTCGATTTGTTTACTTAACTGTCATGGTTTGGGTTTGTTGTGGTAACCCTCTGGTGGCTATTTTGCACAATGTTTTGGCCTTGATTTTGTGTTTTGTTTTCCCCACGTCCTTTATCACCTACCACAGCCATGTTAACACATTTTGTGCCCAAGACGTCTGTGGACGTCTTGGGTATTACCGCACGTGCAGAGCCCAAGACGTCTGTGGACGTCTTAAAAAAAATATATATATATATATATATATATATATATTTTTTTAATCAAAAAAATCAACACAATGATTTTTTTTTTTAATACGTGGTGCCAAAGTTTGTGTTTTCGCCATTGAGAATGCATTTGGCGTTTAAATTAAATAACTCAGAAACTATAAAACATTTCAAAGTAAAAAGCATGTGTCTCCACAGTCAGCTGAATTATAAAAAATGTGAATGGATTTTCTAGGTGAAAGTGATTTTTGGGCAGTTTTGCGTGGGCTCTCAAAGTGTTAACCACCACACCTGAGTTTAGTTTCAGTGCTAATTGCCTTGATTTGTCTATGTATTGTAAACCCTGCTTGTCTTTCAGTTGGTGCTTATTGGTTCTTGTGAGTAGCTGTACTTGGAGTGGTAACAAGACACAGTTGAACACTGTTTTTTATTGTTTATATGGAACCTCAAATTGCACCTTCTTAAACTAAACTGTGTTGTATACAGGTACTATATGGAACATAACCTACTGTGAAGCTGTTCACAAAAAAAGTTTACCTAACTTTGCAGGGGAAACATGCACGTTGTGTACATAATGTTACCATTCTTTTATTCTATCCATTTGTTTGCTGTGTTTTTAGTTGTTTTTGAATATTATGCTACCTATGCCCCGCTGCATTGTCTGTAAGGAAGCCAAACAGAAGTAAGTTTTACTCCTAGTCCTTTGTACCATGTTGTACACAAGATGTAACAATAAAGTCCAACCTTGAACCTTCCTCCAGAGAGTCTAGAGAGAGATCTACAGCTGAGAGAGAGAAAGCAAACCCCCCTCCGGGCAACTGGACGCCACAGACAGTGTTCTCGGTGCTGTCTGGGACTAGTCACTAGGGTGACTCCGCGCCCGCAGACGGGGAGCGTTACAACAACAAGGCGGAGCGGTTAAAACAACATGCTTCAGCGTTTAGGGCCCTGCTGGGCCTGCGGCGGCTTTATGTCCCCGGGAGCGTGCTGCGGCACGGCTGGGGTCTGGCACCGAGAGGCCGTCCGTCCTCAGCTGTCTGAGGACGCCCGGTGTGGTGTCCTTACTGCGGCGGGGGCCCCGGAGGGTCACGTGAGCTGTTGTAACCCGGCCTGTCTGAAGGCAACCCTCTGTAGTCCTGGGAACGCGCCGCAAAAACAACATGGAGAAGTAGAAAAGAAAACATCTCATTTGTCTCTCACTGCTCCGTGTGGCATCACCAAGCACAGCACTACAGTACAGTATGTGTCTTTCAGCAGTGTTAATGCATTATTATTATTATTATTGCTTCCACCCGTCACTGTGACACGGGGGCCTATTTATGTTCATACAGCGTCGTTATTTTAGGAAGTCCTCCATTATGTCTTGTAAGGAGTAGGGAGGGGGCAAAAATGATTCAATTTATCTACGCACGGTTCCTCTTGAATGTTTGAGAATAAATGTTTTGAGTCTGCGTGTAAACAACATGTCTTGTACTGTATAATATCCACGCGGCACCGCAGCTCTAAGGCTTGGTTGTGTTCCTCGACTCGGCATGATAAATAGATAGCACTTTAAATCAGTGGGTACAATTACTTATTTTCACACCTGTGAGCCACCTACTATAAAGCAGTCTTGTCCCGCCGGCCACTGAGCAGCAGCTCCACTGGAGCAGTCGTCGACTCAGAGGGGGGATTACTGCTTTACTCAAGGGCACCTTAACGCCTGGATGATATACTTTGTTGTGCTACGGTATCGCACACCACAAATAGCTGATCTACAAGCTCACAATGTGTTCCGCTGAGTCACAATCGTGAGACGTGAGCTTGTATATTGGCTATTTTGTTTGTGCAACTGCATGAGTACGGCAGCGGCGGCGGTGGCTCAGGGGTAGAGTGGCTGGTCGGTAACTGCAAGATTGCTAGTTCGAACCTTAGTGTCGAAGTGTCCTTGAGCAAGACACTGAACCCCAAATTGCTCCCGATGTGCTGGCTAGTGCCTTGCATGGTTTCTGCCACCATCGGTGTATGAATGTGTGTGTGAATGGGTGAATTGATGCACAATCTATGTAAATCGCCTTGGATAAAGGCGCTATATAAATGCACCCTTTACCACGTTCCATTTATAAATCACTGCAGCGATACAGAGACCGCATGCAGCGCTCACGTGTCATGCTCGTTCTCATCCAGTGATCTCATTCACGTCCACCACTCAGATCTGTGTATAGAGTTCAAAGTCGAGCCGTCAATGTTTTCAGTCACGAGGCCACTTTGAATAACCTCAGCGCTACGTGCTTCACCGTAGTTCATTAACTCTGATTTGTGTCACACACACAGTTTGACCAGATGAAGAGCCTAATTGGCTCGAAACGTCGTCAATATTAATACACCTTTTGGAGCATATGAGTGTGCTGGTTCCCTTCTCTTTTCCCACACACACACACACACACACACACACACACACACACACACACACACACACACACACACACACACACACACACACACACACACACACACACACACAGCATGAATACACTGAAGAGAGTGTCAGAGAGGCAGGGGCTGAAATCCCGTAAGAGGGCACTTTTGGACAAAAATAGCAGATCTACAAGCTCACAGCTTGTAGATCTGCTATTTTCGGGGCACACTCTTTAGCTAGTGGAGATGTGGTGTACAACATGGATTTCTAAACAAATTTGTTCAACGCAAAATACTACATGTGTTCAAGTTCAGGAGACTTCGGAAAAAAAGCAATTCTCCTGAATGCAGTTTAGATCAAATAATATATAAACGCCGAAAAGACAACTTCAGGATTTCTGCAATTCCACTGGAAACCCCCTGATTGATAATGTAATTCAACCTCTCTTGAGAAGGAAGCTGAGAATCTTGTAAGTCTGGGGGTATTTTGTGTCACTTTGAGAGATCACATTTGCGAATGTCTGTGTCTGGCACTCTTAATAGCCCCGAAAATCCCTTGTTTACCTAGGCATTATTGTTAGAATTCCGTTCATAATCCCTGTTTGTCAGAACTTTGCTACAGTGGAACACTGGCTGTTGAAATAGCTGTGATTAGGCACCATAATCCAACATCACTGGGGACAAACTGTAATGGATGGAACAGCTTCTATCTGACATTTAGTTCAGCTCAGCATCTCAGATTGGCACTTGATTAGGAACTAATCCATGTCATTATCTCCTTCAGTCAAATTAGTTGAGTTGGAAATGGTGTCGTAAATCACAGAGGCGGAATAGGGGGGGGGGGGGGGGGGGGTGGCTTGGAACATAGCCGACTCCCACCGAGCGTGCAGCGTGCGGAGAAACCTCCTATCTCCTTTTCATAGCCGACTCCCACCGAGCGAGCAGGGGGCGGAGAAACCTCCTATCTCCTTTTCTTCCACCGTTTTTAAGTCTATCCTGCCCCTGTAAATGAATGCCCTTTAGGGGAGCAGAGGCGTATCTACAATAAGGCGAGGGCAGGCGCCTGCCTGGCCAAAATCCATACAATGAGGAAAAAAGAGGACAAAAACAAGACCTGAGAACTATTAAAATGGACAGCTGATTGGCCGTTGCGGTAGAGCGCGACCCTCAATCACCCATTGGAATGTAAATGCATGCCTTTCAGCCTTTGTATCCTACTCGTCTGGCAGGTATATCTCTTTGAAAAGCTTTAGTGCTACGATTGTGCGCGGGGAGACGACAATTACCATATCTTGCCTGCCCAAAACGTAATTCCTGGATACGCCACTGGGGGGGAGACACACAGTAAATTTCGTCTGGATCTGGAGTCGGGACTCGAACCCGGGACACACTGTCATGCTGGATTACCAGCCATGGTGCCTGGACCGCTAATCAGAGCACCTATTTGAGTCAGAAAACCCCAGACCACAGAAAATCTACTGAATGTTAAAAGTTCAGGTTTTTTTGGGTGCAATTGAGCAAAAAAAAACGTTGAGCTAAAAAAAAAATTACAAAAACCTTTTTTTTATGTCACAATCCCAAGGATTCACTGGAATACAGATAATTTTTTCCAACGATATGCTGTTGCTATGGATACCAACCCCCCAAAAAAGTAATAATATTAATGTGGGAATGGGACTTTGTGCTTTAACGGGTTAGCTCAGTCGGTAGAGCACCTATACCTTTGGACCGCAAGGTCATGGGTTCGATCCTGTTCACCGCAAACTCATTGTATGAGTAGCACGGCTCGATGTCGTGCGTAAGTACTGGGGAGCTGATGGTAGTTGTGGCGCTCCACCTCAGCATTCCATCTCCCAGAGGTCTAACGCATTGAAACGGGGATAGACTCCCGCACCCTGGCTGATACCGACAATAAGCCTCTCTGACTTACTTATACGTATACTTGTACACAAACTGACTAGATGATGACTAAATGACTGACAAAAATGATATCTGCTCCGTAGCTAAGCAAGGGATTCTGATATCAATGGCACATAGCTACTGGCTGCAAATTGCCTTTGCTTAGAGACATCTTGAACTTGATTTACGTTCGGTTGTATGCCGCGGTGTCGGGGAAGGAAAGAGTTGGCCCGCCTTGACTAGGGAGGTTTTTAACGATTTTGGTCCCCTGACGATTCCCTCTTAAAGATGAGTGCCGTGATTTGTTCCACCCTAAAACATGATAATCGGTTAATACTATTATATAAGGAGGCAGATTTCTTTCAAAAAAAGTGTACAGTATTTGTTCAAATGTTGTTTTTATTTGGACACGCCCACCAGTTCATTAAGTATGCCTGGTTTGCCTGGTGGGTGGTGATGGGTGGTGATCCACCTGAACTGAAGCCGCAGGGGAGGGGATGATATTCTGATGATGATGTTTTTCTCATTGGCATGTTTGACTGTCACGGTTTCAGCTTCCAGGAAGAAACCCTAAATACAAAGGGAAGACATCATTGCACATAACAACCACACCAAGGGCTCTAATGAAGTCACCTCATAAACACATGACAAATCTTCCCTGTAACGATTCCCTATATTTGACAAAAGTGTATAGTGAGACTAGTGTACAAATGGAACCCAATGGACCCTCTTCTACACTCTCAGAGTTATATGGTGGTCCTTGTATATAGCAGACGTAAAGTGCACATACCAGCTCTGACAGTGTGATATAAACCGGTTCCCGGAAAAAGAACGGTTCCTCAATGTTTGATCCGGCCATCCGACACATGTAGCTCGGCCCAGGTGCGCCACCACCCTTCACTGTGAGCAGTACCTCGGTCCAGGTGCGCCACCACCCTTCACTGTGAGCAGTACATCACGACACCCCCACTCACACAGAGAGGTGATTTCACCCCCCCCCACTTTTGACCACCCGAATATTTTGTTTTGTTTTGTTTTGTTTTTTCCACTTGGATCAGTGGTTCCCAAAGTGGGGTCTGGGGACCCCCAGGGGTACTTGAGGGAGATCCAGGGGGGACCCAGCTAAATGATTTGTAACCAAATGGACTCTTATGGGTCTGTAAATCAGAGAGTGTACAAATGGAACCAACCAACCATTTGTACACTCTCAGAGTTAAATTAACAGTGGTTTTACAATATAAATTGGGGTACCAGAGATAGAAATGCCATTAAATCGGGGATCCGTGGCATAATGCGTGTTAAACTGGGGGTCCATGAAATTAATATGTTTCGGAATCACTGCTAGAGCCGTAAAAATCCTCCCTTATCGGGGTCACTGGCATATGTTTTCCAATGGGGGGTCCGTGGCCTAATAAATGTTGATTTGGGGGTCCTTGACACGAAAAAGTGTGGGAACCACCGCCCTACATGAAAGCCTATTGGCCCATTTAAGATTGATTGAACGGCGACTGTGCCATTTTTGCCTATTAAAGCATGCCTACCTGGGAATTTTGGCCGGGAATAATAATAGAACAAAATAAATAAATAAAAGGCCCACGCTCGTCTGTCCCCCCTTCAGATACCCATGTGAGAGTGTGACACCCCTGGCTCGGTCCCCTCTCTGTTTAGATTACGTCCTGATACTCTCCCGCACCCCGCCAGGGAGAATCCAGCTCATTCCACCCCCCCTCCCACCTCACCCAAAGCCCCCTCCCCCCTCCCTCCCCCCCCTCCCCCAGCCCACGCTGCCTGCCTTGCCTCCTTCCTTGGCTCTTAGTCCTGAACCCAACTCTCGGAGGAGCCGAAAATAATTAGGAGAAGAAAATTGCGGCTGACACTATTTCTGAAAAGCAGGGTATTGTAATGAGAGCAGAGCAGGTATTCATTGTGTCTGTGGGAGCGATTGAAGTCCCTCCCCCCCCACCCCCCCACCCCCCCGCTGGGCTCTTCTCAGGGCCTGTAGGCTGTGCTGAATGAAGCCCAGGGAGAGTAAAGCGGGGGGCTTTGCCAGGCGAGTCCCTTCTTAACCCATTTTGGGCGGGGACCCATTTTGGTGTTGGCATTATGTTATATGCTTTAGCTATTGAAAAATAGCAGATCTACAAGCTCGTAGCGCGCCACCGAGTGGCACGCTACGAGCTTGTAGGTCTGCTATTTTTGAAAAATCGTGAAAATGTGGCACAAATCTTTGAATATATATTCTTTCAGAGCAAACGTTTTTAACTCAAATATTTGCTTCTGGGGCGGTCCCTGGAACAACTTATTTTCAGATGGGGGTCGGAGGCCAATTACATATAATTTTTGGGGTCCTTGACATGAAATATTCCTTGATTCAGAAGACATTTTTTAAATTTCGACGTCAGGCCTAAATGGGTTAATGCATGTGGGAACGCCGCCGCCGCCCCATGCGAGAGAGGACGGCGGTGAGGCGGAGGTGTCTGCAACAATGGCAGAGCCAAGGTTACGGCTGAGTAACTCATTCAAACTACTTCTAGTCTCTCGTGCACGCATACACATGTACAATACAAGCGCACGCACGCACGCACGCAGGCAGGCACGCACGCACGCACGCACGAACGCACGCACGCACGCACGCACGCACGCAGGCAGGCACGCACGCACGCACGCACGCAGGCACGCACGCACGCACAGACACACACAGACACACACAGACACACACACTCTCTCCCTCTCTCTCTCTCCTTTATCTCTGCCCCTCCTCCATATTCTTTCTCAATCACCCCCACCTCCCATCCAATCTCTCTCTCTCTCTCTCTCTCTCTCTCTCTTGCTCTTGCTCTCTCTGTCCTCCCCACTCCCAGCATGAGTTGAGAAGGATGCTGTCCCGCTATGGCTCAAAGTTATCTTCATTAGTGGCGCAGGCAGGTAGACTTGGTGGAGCTGCTGCGGTGGGGTGGGAGGGGTGATGGGGGGGGCAGGGGGGTGTTCTCTGAGCAAGAAGACACCCTGAGAAGATGAATATCCGCCATGTCCCACATCGGCCCGGTCCAGAGCAGCGACGGGAGATAGATGAGGTATTAACGTTATATTTCAACAGGGGCCGAGGAGGAAGCCCAGGCATGGGGGTGGACAGCAGCAGATGCCGCAGCCTGCAATATTAGACCCATTAAACGGGGTGTCCTCCATTAACAGCTCTTAACAGGTGTTTGAAATATCGGTGGAGATTGGCAGCCCTTGAAGGATAACAGAACAGCTGTCACCTTTTCAGACAGTCTGTCTTTCTGGTGCTAGATCAGGGTGAGCCCAATTTCAAATGACCTTTTTCTTTTCTTTTCTTTTTTTCTACATTAGAATCCTACAAAATCCAACTATTTGGTATAATAGATAAAATAGTTGTAAAAGTCTGCGCAAACACATGGGAAATGAGCTTCATCAAAACACTTGTTGAGCATACTGCCTCCCCCTGGCCAGCCGGGGCGCCTGATGGAGGGGAAAGGAACTGTTTGGAATAACGTGTTCCTTCCACGCACGCTACGTCCAACCGGGGAAACTCCCCCCTGTCAGGTGAAAAGAAGCGGCTTGGACTCTACATGCGTAGAAGGAAACATGAGGTCAGTCCGTTGCTCTCCCCAGGTTGGCAGAGTGAGTGTAGGAGTAGCCTGGCTAACAAGCCAGACTAATATCACACAACACTGTCGCGGTATATTAGTCTGGGCTGGCTCCACTTGGATTTCATTTCCCGGGGGGCGGGTTCAAACATTTTCTCTTTGACGCAATTGGTCAGAGCTACTGTCAGTCAAAAGTCTCAAGCATTGAACGTCACTGTACCAAAGCCCGCCCATATTGCATACCGTGTCCCGATTGGTCCGACCTGTTCTCGGTTGTAGGAAAGAGGCGTGCTACTGAGCCTCGCCAGACCGTAATCCGCTGGTAGGCAATTTTTTTTTGCCAACGGCTGATTCGGTCTGGTTTATTAACCAGGCTAGTGTAGGAGCCCCAGGATTACATTAGATAATTGACACTGGGTGAAAACATGGGTTGCAAAATCGTGGGATAAAAAAAAGAAAATAAAAAAACACTCAGAATGTAACCAGAATGTTTTGCTTTAATAATTTTCATAATTAATCTTGTACCAGTCCATTGCAACAACAGAATTCCTCATAGCCGCTTATCAACTTAGTTGAATTAATAAGCAACAAAACAAAACCATTTTTTAAATTAAACCATTGTTCACTGTAATATATCTCACTGCGTTTAGGTTGCTGTTTCTGTCTAAAGTGAGTGAATAGACAGGTGTGTGTCTCTGAGGTGAATGTAAATGCCATACTTAGTTAATGAGGATCAGAGGCTGCCTCTGACTGTGATCCAGCATACATACGTTCTGTCGGAATCAGCAGGGAATCCTGATGAAATCCCACTTAAATGAGAAAATAAATTGACGGCAGAATTGTGCCTCTGGGTCATATCTCCACTTATAGGCACGCTGAGATGTGCTTTTATAGACGCCTACAATAATAGATGTTGAAAACCATATTCGGTATCACGTCGCGTTTAGCCCTGGATTCAATGGATTTTTTTTGGGAAATAATCTTCTGTTAAAAACATGGACCGTGACATTTGCAGTCAAAATATGAGAAAACGTGCTTTTTTTTCATGTCGTGCACATTGCACACTCTCAGGCGCACGCACGCACGCACGCACGCACGCACGCACGCACGCACGCACGCACGCACGCACGCACACACGCACACAACCCAGCGTGCATCTTACTGGGCGCCGCCCCTTCCGTGAAGAGGTCTGTATAAAGCAGGTGAATTACATTTGTGAGTGAAGTGATGTTAGATTGTGGCAATCAGCTGGATCAGGTCTGCATGTTGTTGTTCTTCTTCCCCTTTTACGGGCATGGGCGGGGCCAATATCAAGACTGTACTGTATGAGTACACATCAGTGTACTCATATTTTGTTTTACTTAAGTAAAAGTATCAATACTGCAATGTAGAAATACTACATTACAAGTAAAAGTCCGGAATTCAAAATGTACTTGAGTAAAAGTACAAAATTGGCATCAAAATGTACTAAAAAGTAGCAAAAGTAGAAAGTACTCATTATGCAGAATGTCTCGTTTCAAGTTTTCAAATGTATACAAATATTTTGAAAATAGCAGATCTATGATGCGACGCATTGTGATCATTGTGACTCATTGTGATCTTGTAGATCTGCTATTTTCAAGTTGCCTGAAATGTCTATAGGGCTGAAGTGGGTAATGTATGTTTTGTGATAATAATCAAGCTCTACAAAGTAACTAGTATAACTATGAGTTTTCAAATAAATGTAGTGGAGTAAAAGTACAATATTTGGAGCTGGGATGTAGTGGAGTAGAAGTAAAAATACTGGAAATTGGAAATACTCAAGTAAAGTTCAAAATGTACAAATACCTCACTGTACTGTACTGTACAGTACTTAAGTAAATGTACTTAGTTACTTTCCACCACTGCCAACCGTGCAGCAATATGACCAGGCATTTGAGAGACAACGGTTTGTGCTCACTGCATTACACGCACACACACACACACACACACACACACACACACACACACACACACACACACACACACACACACACACACACACACACACACACACACACACACAGTACAGGTGCAGGAATATGGGATACCAGCATCACCCACAATCTTCTCCGACCACTGAGATGAGACACCGGTACCTCCCGAGGGATATTAAGCCCGCCCACGGGGGATTTGAACCCGAGACCTTTTCGGCTTGATGCAATCTTCCATTCCTAGTCCAGAGAGGTTCCCATATGGCTCGCTGTAGTAGCGGGGGGCTCCCAGAAGAACTCCCAGAATGCTCGTGGGTAACGGATTCGCCCGTGCCCCGACAGAGATGGGTTGAGCACAGAGAGGGGAAGTGTCAGGGGAGCGTAGGGGGCTCCTGTGGGGGAGAGAGAGGGGGGGAAACCGAAGGACCCCAAGCTATGCGTTCAATTCTCCATAACCTTCTAGCTTTACTGGACCCCGGAGAGAACGCAACGGTTCACTTTGCACACCGTTCACTGCACATTCACCCATTTAAGACCTGAGGACACGATTCTATACCAATGTCTTCTAATCTAAATCATGACAGTTTTCTGAAAAACCTGTAAATGGTAAATGGTGCATTTATATAGCGCCTTTATCCAAGGCGCTTTACATAGATTGTGCATTACATTCACCCATTCACACACACATTCATACACCGATTGCAGCGGAAACCATGCAAGGCACCAACTAGCACATCGGGAGCAATTTGGGGTTCAGTGTCTTGCTCAAGGACACTTCGACAGTAACTCTGGGGGATATATTCAAAGATTTGCACACATGTAGTTTCACTATTTTTCAAAAAAATAGCAGATCTACAAGCCTATGAGCTTGTAGATCTGCTATTTTTCAACATATAAAGTTTAAAATATTGGTTAAGGTGACACGTATGCGCCCTCAGTTGTTTAAAACTGAGGGTGTACAAATGTAACCACATTTGGTTATGCAAGAGCCATATTGATTCATGTTGTTCAGTTGTGTCAATTGGGTCAATAAATGCCAATAGGCTGGCCAGGTATCAATCAAGCGCAGGTGTTGCTGATTGGGAGAAGCAGCAGCAGCTTTTTGACTGTGCTAGTCTACAGTGATGGTACATGTGCTCTGTATGCTGTGTCTGTGTTGAGAACCACGTACGTTTGTGGACTCTACTTTTTCCATCATATTTGTTTGAACTTTGGAAACGTCTGGACATCGGTTTGAAAGGGCACGTCTAAAGCTATCATTCCTGTCAGCAACCAGTAGTGTTAAGGTAAACAAAACACTTAGACACTACAAGTTACATTTGTGCCCCTTTGTCTGAGTTACACATCCTTGAACAAACACAGGGTTGTACTGTGTGTTGTACTGTAGGCATGTTCTTAAAGAAGCTGATGACCTAGTCCTACAATATAGGTTGACCTACAGTACAGTATGATGTATTAACACCTTTTCCAAATAGATGTGGGATGTTTATTTTAACTGGCTAATCGACAGGCTCTTTAAATCCCAAGACCTTTAATTCCCATCCAGGATTATGTGGTCTTGCACTGGAAAAAACAAAACATGTGACATAAACTTTTGATGGTGCCTTTTCATAGGCAAACAATAATGACATTTAAAAGAAAAATAAGTAAAATAGCATAGCACATATACTGGCAAGTATACTTAAAATGCAACGATGCAAGTTGGGAATGCAATACCAGTTGCACCCGTTGTCAGGACACCCGTTGTATCTGTGTCGCTTTTAGGCCGGTCTGTGATGCCAGTACTATGACATTATAATGTTGACATAAGGGATCTCCATATTGGGGATGTGTGTCCCCTGTGTCCCCTCTGCACAGAATCTGGTCACTTCTGTGAGCTTGTGATGATGATGTCACACCGTCCACTGTATGGGTGTTATTGGGCATGAGATTGTGATGCCCACTTCTCCATATATGGGCATGTTATGGTTGTGACGCCCACCATCCTCGACTCCACACACCCACAACTCAAACACATCAAGGGCCGTTTCAATGATTCATGAGAGGAAATATCATTGTTGCCTTTCAGAATAATGTTTCATGCCTGTAATCATTTATGATTCAAATTGTTCTTGGTACATTGTGGGAACATGTATCATCATCATCAAGTGCAATTTCTTTGGCTAATTGTGTGTGATTATGTTTTTTGATTAAATCCAAAGCCAATCGTATATGTCTGTACATGTAGCTAACCCTAATTCTGGGCGGGAACCCCTTTTGGTGTTTTAAGCATTATGTTATACTTTAGCTATTCAAAAATAGCAGATCTACAAGCTCATAGCTACGAACTTGTAGGTCATAGGTCATAGAAAACATAGGTTTTTCAGAAAACTGTCACGATTTTGAAGACCTTTCGTAGAATCGAGCTCATGTCTAAATGGGTTTTAAGTAGCCTTTCATTGCAACCAGAGCAATATCCCCTCACATACATACATACGTACGTATGCCCATTTTGGTCTTGTGTTGCTTTTTCAAAAAGCCATCAGGATCCGTCTCTGTCAACGAGCTGTCCCTCAGTCCATTAAAGATGATTAATAGAGGCAGAAAAATCTTCCACACAGCTGTTGTCTTTGACTCATCCCTGAGAGATGGAGGGAGGGCGAGAGAGGGGCTGAGAGAGAGAGAGAGAGAGACCATCCTTCGTCCAAAAAAAAAAAAAAGCCCCCTTTCATCCGCGGAGCGACAACGTGTGTTTCCGTCAGCAGCGGCAACAACGCGCCGTACATTTTGTACCGACCACGACGACACACGCAACTCATCCTTTTGTCCGTTTCCCTCCTCGCCTCCCCCCTCCCCCCTCCCCCCCGTCTGAGTAATAACACTGAAGACAGACGAGGAAAGTGCTCGTCCCTGTTTTGTTCCCTTTGTTCATGAATGGCGTGTTGTTTTATTCCCTCTTCAACGCTTACAGGATAATGGGTCATGATTCTGCAGTCTGTTTTATCTTCTTCTTTCCATCCTCTTGTCTTCGCTCGGCTCGGGCAGGATACGGGAGAGAGCGGTTAGAGAGAGAGCGGTTAGAGAGAGAGAGAGAGAGAGAGAGCCATTGTCTGCATACTGTGTATAGTGCAAGCCTTTCCAGTGAGACACTAAAGAAAAGACATGTCTGTTTGTCCAACAGCCCCCTCCTCCCTCCCTCCCTCCCCCCCACTCCCACATGGCTCCATGTTATCCTCTAATGGCCAGTGAGGATCCCTTTTTTTTTTTTTTTTTTTTTACAGGACAACTCCAGGAGGATTTTATGACGTTTTGGGGTGTGATTGATAACAGGCTCTCGGAAGGGGTGTCAGGCTTTCAGAGAGGGATAATGTGGATTTCTATCTCTCTGCCTTCTCGTGTACGACGCGCCATCAATCACGTCTATCGTATGGCCTTAACCCGGTAGAATTAAAACCTTGAGGTGGGGGGGGGGGGGCTCCGCAGAACCAGGGCAGACACACACACACACACACAGACACACAGACACACACACACACACACACACACACACACACACACACACACAGACACACAGACACACAGACACACACACATCAACGGGGAGAGTGCGACAGAATCTGAACGCGGGTCCACAATGGAGCGGGTTCACCCCATAGCATAGCAGATGGCGTACAGTACAGTATACATGAATCCTATAGTTTGTGCTCCGTCGTACACGTCGGCTTGGCAAGATGAGCTGGTCATCAAACGGCGTGTAAATGACCCTCAACTCTTCCGCACCGCAGGACGGGACAGAGAGGTGGTGGTGTCAAATGTACCGCACAGTGGGATTACACGAGTATTTACACTGTGTGTGTGTGTGTGTGTGTGTGTGTGGGGGGGGGGGGTGGTATGGGTCTGTGTGTGTGTTATTAGATCCTAACAGCTAATTTCTCTCGCCGCTTTAGGTCGATATTTACCAGCGCAAAGGGCACCAGCAGAAAGTAGCGACAGCAAGCCAAGACATAAAGAACAAATCATTGTTTTTAGGGCATATATACTGGCGACCACATTAATTAGACCGCCCCTATTAATTTTTTTTGGGTGGGAACCCCTTTTGGTGTTAGCATTATGTTATGCTTTAGCTATTGAAAAATAGCAGATCTACAAGCTCATAGCGCGCCACCGAGTGGCGCGCTATGAGCTTGTAGGTCTGCTATTTTTGAAAAATCGACTGACTGACATAGAAACATAGCTTTTTCAGAAAACTGTCAGGATGTAGAAGACATTTTTAGAATCTGATCTCAGGTCAAAATGGGTTAAAGGAGCACTTCACCCAATTTCAACATTATCTTCATACAATTTTTCCCTCACTAATTCTCATTGTGAGATGCCACAATATCCGTCTACCTATCTGTGTCTCATTGGAGGGCCGTGGAGAGTTCAGAAACCTGCCTATAGCAATGATATCATTGATGGGGTTTCCAAGCTAGGAACTAAATCCTTTCTCTTCCTGGAAAGTTTGAATCCTGAAATAGAAGCCATTGTTCTTGCATTCATAAAATAGTTGGTTTCGGATTTCCAAAACCTACCTGCCTAGGATGATGTCACTGGTAGTCAGGTTTCCAAACTGCCCACAGCCCTCTTCTGGGACAGAGAGGGAGTTGACAGCAATGTGGCATCATAATAATGAGCATTATAGCGAGGATCAATTTATGAAAATACAGATCAAATACATTTGGTCTTTTAAGCAAGTCATTAAATTTTGTTTCATTTTAGTTACATAAAACGTAACTTTTATAACTTATCCCTGATTCAAACCCCAGTTTTTCCACATCAGAGACCAAGAGAATTCCCACTAGGCCAAGTTGGGATTCAATCATGAGAAATGTAAATTTACTCATTTTCTCATTATTGCATGAATAGTAGGGAGACCACTTCCAACCTGCACTGCGGATTTAGTAGTTAGTTATACTGAATTAACATACTCTACCCTACAGATTTGTTCAAATAAAACTTTATTCATTATAAGTTCCAGATTGCAGCTTTAACTCATTAAAACCCACATATGCCTTCAGTAGGTCTTACACTTTAAAGGTATGACACTATTTTTAACAACATTTAAAGTCTTTGTCATGGTCCTTCAAAAGTGTAGGTTTTATTGTATGGTATTGTATTGTATTGTCTGTATTGTATTATCTTTTCTGTAAAGGTTTCGTAGTGTAATAATGTATTTATTCTTTTCTTGTCTAGTTTTGTTTCATTTGTTGTCTTAATTGTTTGTATGATTATTTTATGTACATTCTCAGTTATTCACTTTGAATCATAAAAAAACATCCACTCCAGTATGCAATGTCAGGTGTTTTTCTCTCTGTGTTCTAAAGCTTCTTCAGATGCAATGGAAAAACGCCCCCCGGGGGACTGAAGCATAGAGGAGGAGGGGAGGGGCAGGGAGGAGAGGGGGCAGGGTCTGTGGACATCACTGTCCACAGCCCTAATTATCCAGAAAGACCCAGACAATCCACTGAATGTTCAAAGTTCAGGTTTTTTGGGTGCAATTGAGGTCAGAAAACCTTAATAAAAATGACCTTATACCTTTTTAATAAATAATTAAAATGGTAAATGGTGCATTTATATAGCACCTTTATCCAAGGCGATTTACATAGATTGTGCATTACATTCACCCATTCACACACACATTCATACACCGATTGCAGCGGAAGCCATGCAAGGTACCAACCAGCACATTGGGAGCAATTTGGGGTTCAGTGTCTTTCCCAAGGACACTTCGACATGTAGACAGGAGGAGCCGGGATTCGAACCGCCGACCCATGGATCATTGGACGACCTGCTCTACCTCCTGAGCCACAGTTGCCCCATTAAAAATCTAAAATGACACGGATGCTTTCATGGTTCATTTGCTTGTTTGTTTTGGAGTGACAAAGCACATGTCATGCCGCGGTGGTTGTGGTTGGACGTGCTGTGTGTATTCTTGTATGTTTCCCCATAAGTATACTGTATGACTCACTGTACCGTACTGTGTTTGTGCTTGTGTTCCAGTTGACGGCTGCATACACAAAGCAGCGGGGTCCTGTCTGTATGACGAGTGCCACTCACTGAACGGCTGCGACACCGGCCGGGCCAAGATCACTTGCGGCTACGACCTGCCTGCCAAATGTGAGTACAAGTCATCATTAGTACTATAGCCCTTACCCGTTGTGAAATACTTGCCGTCTTGTGGCCGCGGGGGGTACTGCGCCCTGTGGCCCACGGGGGGTACTGCGCCCTGTGGCCGCGCCACTTCAGTGATGCTTGCGGAACTCGACTACGTCTCGTTCCTGACCGCATCACTGTCGTGGCCATAATCACGTTAAACCACACCCTCTCATGTAATATCGCTTAATTAGGCTCATGACACGTGGCATCACAGTGTGCCGTGAGCTTGTAGAATGCCCGATGTTGCTGCGTCGTCGACACCATTGTATGACAAAATATGAAATAGTATTTTACGTTTTTTTACATTAACACTCCAGATTGACAAATGTGACTAAAATTAACTGAGGGACTGCCATTGGATTTTTTTAAATTTTTGTTTTTTTCATGTCATATGAAAGCAGGGAATCATATAGCTTCAAATTGACACATTGGTTGTTCAGTTTGTCCCACCAGTTTTGGAGATATGGCTTATAGAGTAATGTCTTGCAGAAAACAGCGAGTTGAGAAAACAGGCTTGAAAGGTTCACTTCTGTGGTCTCTAACATTACACCTAGCTACATGTTTAAGCATTTATTTCATATTTACATTTCAGCTCTGACACTTATTTCAGTCATGCTCTAGTATGTGAAGAGTCTGCCTGTGCTATAAACTCATTTTGAGTTCTTCTCACAAATGTGCCACTTTCATGACCTTTTATTTTCTTTACCTCAGGCTTCTTAATAAGCTATAGTGTGCTGAACAGGCATAATGTGAAGACAAAATAAATAACTTCATGCATGCTAGGTTTTACACCAAATTCCAGATGGCTAGAGCATGCATGCCTTGGCACAGAATTTTCCAAATGTGTCAGAGTGCAAACGTCTCATCACCCACACACACTGTCACATGTGCCAACAACACACACGTGCACAGACACACACACATACCGTGGAGATATTGAATGGCGAGGGGCTGCAAGGGAACTCAACTGGCATGCTTTTTATTGTCCATTCTCTCCGACTGAACACACTTTAATCACAGATGATTACAGTATTCCTGAGCAGCACCATCCATTCTATGATAAATCAGGTCTTGTTATTTGGAGGATAATTAATACGAGGGGTGCCTGTCGTACGGCTAGCCGAGCTTGCCATCTGCACACGAACAAAGACATTAAGGGAACTATTAGGTGGTAATTTGATTGATATTTCATCCCTGATGTATTCTGTTAGCAGACCAACGTAACTCACGTTGCCGTGCAACACGGCAAACATTTTGTTTTTATTCCGGGATAATATTTAGACTCTGTGTTGTGTGTGTGTGTGTGTGTGTGTGTGTGCGCGTGCGTGCGTGTGAGCGACAGAGAGAGAGTGTTACATCTTCATCTTTGTGAGAGTTTCGGCAGTCAAAGGGGTGTGAACAGCTGTGTGGTAAATTATTGGTATTGCACAGTGGTAAAGTCACTCTTCAGGGTGGTTTCAAATGGCTTTTTGTGCAACGCCCCGAGGGGGACAGAGAATCACACAATGGAAAACAATGGCCGTCTCTTGACAGTCCTGTCAAGAGACGTCCCAGTAGTACTAGTAACCTATCCCTGAAAGACTTCCATGAGATAACCGAGAGGAAATACTTTAAACCATTTTAGGCGGGAACCCCTTTTGGCGTTAGCATTATGTTATGCTTTAGCTATTGAAAAATAACAGATCTACAAGCTCGTAGCGCGCCACTCGGTGGCTGCTATTTTTGAAAAAATCAAAGAACGACTGACATAGAAACATAGCTTTTTCAGAAAACTGTCAGGATGTAGAAGACATTTTTAGAATCTGATCTCAGGTCAGAATGGGTTAAAGAGGAGATGGAATTGGCCTGTGTTAATACGGTCTGTCGTAAGGATGTCAAACAAAGCCACGCAGATAAACAATGAGTCATTCTACCAGACGGCCAGTTCAAGTGTCTGCTGTATAGCGCCGTGACAATTTAATAACCTCCAAACTCACATCATAGCATGGGAGCAATCTCCCTGCCACAGGCTACAGCTATTATCCATTAGCAAGAAGGGGGGGGGGGGGGGGGGGGGGGGTGTCAAAATTGTTGATAACTTGTGATAAAAAGGTGTAGCACGGTCTTGTCATTTCGACACGACTGCTGTAATATTCCCGCACAACCCTTCGTTTCCTCTCAGCTTCTGTCACTGTCACCATCGCTATTGTTGCCGTCGACTGCTCGTCTTGGAATTGGAAAATTGACAACCGTTTTTGACCGCTTTTGAGCGCTCGGCTCTGACAAGAGATCTCACTCCTTCCCCAAACTTCATCTGACAATTTTATTCTTTTCCCATTATTAATTTCCCCTCGGTGAGTGATTCGTTACGCTCCACCTACCCGCCCATTGTAAAGCTGTCGGAACTGTGACGACGTGCATAACAGTGGTTCACTTTGTGAAATCACAAATAATCGCCTACATACCATCCATCCATCCACCCCCCCCCCCCCCCCCCCACACACACACACACACACACACACACACACACACACACATTGCAAGTAAACAAGACTAAAGACATTCTTGCGTGTGATTGCATTTCATGTAACTTTATATATGACACAGCTTAGGCACAACTCATATTTTCTAAAAATCTTGCCTTAGTAAGATATTTGGTGTAGAGCAGTGGTCTTCAACCAGTGGTCTGGGGACCACTGTTCGAGGTCCTTGAGGGGGTTTGAGGTGGTCCCCAGCTAAATGATGGCGAGTTGGTAACCAAATAAACCCTAATAGATATTTAACTCTTGGGCGGCTGTGGCTCAGGAGGTAGAGCAGGTCGTCCAATGATCCATGGGTCAGCGGTTCGATTCCCGGCTCCTCCTGTCTACATGTCAAAGTGTCCTTGGGCAAGACACTGAACCCCAAATTGCTCCCGATGTGCTGGTTGGTACCTTGCATGGCTTCCGCCGCAATCGGTGTATGAATGGGTGAATGTAATGCACAATCTATGTAAAGCGCCTTGGATAAAGGCGCTATATAAATGCACAATTGTATTTACCATTTTGAGTGTAAAATGAAACCAAATGGATTCATTTTACGTTATTGTTAAACATCTGCATTACGTTACTGCATTTATTTTCAAGAAGTCTAGACATCTGACATTTAATGTCAGATCTACAAGAAACGTGTTGTGAGCTTTATTCTAATAGAATGTTTGCCTATTATGATGTGCCAATTGGGACGCTGCGTTTCAAGTTGTTAAGAAGCACGATTTCATCTTTCACTTTTTGATTTGTATGAATCAAATGTGTACACAAATTAATACAGTTGCCTCTGGAAAACGACCAGTTACATATTTCCCCATAGTAAATAAATGTACCACGCAAGTAAGATATTGTTATTGATATTATTGAGCCATGGAAAACAAAACAAAGTCAACGGTACCTGTAACCCCAGGGAAATTAAGACATTCAAACCGGTAAACAAGCAACTGTGTCATGTACGGTAGGCAGATTTCCACAGACACAAACATAAGAAATACAGAACTACTGTATACGTTATTAAACAAAATTCAGGATTTACAGGAACACTTATGTTCCTTCGGAAATGCAATGAAATTATGTTATGTGACCGCTGCCGGTCCTTCCTAAATTCAGTGCAGTCGGTGGAAAATGCAGTGCGCTGCGCCCTAGTTGAACTGAGTGAAAATGCAGTGCGCTGCGCCCTAGTTGAACTGAGTGAAAATGCAGTGCGCTGCGCCCTAGTTGAACTGAGTGAAAATGCAGTGCGCTGCGCCCTAGTTGAACTGAGTGAAAATGCAGTGGGCTGCAGCGCCCTAGTTGAACTGAGTGAAAATGCAGTGTGCTGCGCCCTAGTTGAACTGAGTGAAAATGCAGTGCGCTGCGCCCTAGTTGAACTGAGTGAAAATGCAGTGGGCTGCAGCGCCCTAGTTGAACTGAGTGAAAATGCAGTGTGCTGCGCCCTAGTTGAACTGAGTGAAAATGCAGTGGGCTGCAGCGCCCTAGTTGAACTGAGTGAAAATGCAGTGCGCTGCGCCCTAGTTGAACTGAGTGAAAATGCAGTGGGCTGCAGCGCCCTAGTTGAACTGAGTGAAAATGCAGTGTGCTGCGCCCTAGTTGAACTGAGTGAAAATGCAGTGCGCTGCACCCTAGTTGAACTGAGTGAAAATGCAGTGTGCTGCGCCCTAGTTGAACTGAGTGAAAATGCAGTGCGCTGCGCCCTAGTTGAACTGAGTGAAAATGCAGTGCGCTGCAGCGCCCTAGTTGAACTGAGTGAAAATGCAGTGCGCTGCGCCCTAGTTGAACTGAGTGAAAATGCAGTGGGCTGCAGCGCCCTAGTTGAACTGAGTGAAAATGCAGTGGGCTGCGCCCTAGTTGAACTGAGTGAAAATGCAGTGCGCTGCGCCCTAGTTGAACTGAGTGAAAATGCAGTGGGCTGCAGCGCCCTAGTTGAACTGAGTGAAAATGCAGTGCGCTGCGCCCTAGTTGAACTGAGTGAAAATGCAGTGCGCTGCAGCGCCCTAGTTGAACTGAGTGAAAATGCAGTGCACTGCGCCCTAGTTGAACTGAGTGAAAATGCAGTGTGCTGTGCCCTAGTTGAACTGAGTGCACGTACCGACTGACCGTACATACACACAAGCAGGGTTGTCCAGTGTGTTGAATCTGAGTGCTGATGAAAACAACAATGGTAGACTAAATGCATGCTAAATGAGTTAAGTCATTGCTGCCAGTAAATGTATTTATTATCAATCTGACACTTAACATGCAGGGTAGGTATGGGAAGCAGTGAGGGACAATTCAGACGACAGGCACGGAGGCACAAAGCAACAGTGACAGTTTCACAACTTCTAATTTTAAGTCATTTCTATATAATTTACATACAAAGAAACATTTATATTATTGTATATTATTGTATAAATATTATTGTATAAATATTGTATAAATTATTGTGGCCATTGATATTATTGTCTTTTTTATAGAATTAGGCCCAAATGATGTCTTGTCATATTTAATTTAATGTCCAGCCCAGTCCATACTGTATGAGCACTCTTCATTGTGGAAGACATTCATAAAAAACACACTGACTGACACTACCCACATTCCACTCTCAATTCCCATCAAATACTCAGGTGTATACTGAATATCCAATATTTCTGTTTATTTTTGGTAGATACATTTTCTCAACAGGCGCTATGATGAGTGTGTTTTAAGCCAGCTTTTTCCACTTCTTGTTAACGTCTCTCTGCCCCCCCCCATGCGCTAAATGAAAGGAAAGTGCAGCTAATGGTGTGAGGGCAAAGTAAAAAGCATCCATATTTACAATTTCGGCGGGCTGTTATGAGGCAAATGTGATGACTCTGTATGTGATGACTCTGTAATAAAACTGTCTAGGAGGTTGAAGTGGCAGACATAATGAGAGAGAAGATTGTGTGCGTGTGGGTTGAGGGCATTATTTTGTCATTTTGGTTTCTCCAAAATACAGAGATGTACCACGTACTCCTCACTCTCTTGCAATACATTTTTTGGATGTTTTTGATGTCAGTATAAGACCTAATAATTGACAAATAGGCCTACTTATTTTGTCTTTCTATAGTGTGTGTGTGTGTGTGTGTGTGTGCGTGTGTGCGATTACTTCCATATATATATATATATATATATATGAACCTTTATTGAGAAAGGATATCCCCTTGAGATGTCTCATCTCGTTTTCGAGGGGGTCCAGCAACATACAGCAAATACAGAGCAATACAATAGACAGAAACGTTACAACAAATACATCCATGCATACATTACAAAACAAAACAGAAAGCTCTCCCAAGCTGGCCGCTCCCACCCCACCTAATCACCCAGAAAATAAGGCACTTAAAGGGGAAAACCACCCATTTTCAACATTTTACTATGTCATTAATATACCTGTAATATAACTGTAATTATGAAAAAATAATCATTAACATGGTGAAACACATCTTGATGACATCATCAAGATGTGTTTCACCATGTTAATGGTTTTTTTCAGACCTCTAGTTCTAGGAAACACAGAATGGGGGGACTTTTTGATTATTTCCACACAACAGCTCTAAGGTATATTAATGACATAGTAAAATGTTGAAAATGAGTGGAATGCCCCTTTAATGCATCATGGTACTCCTATAGTGCAGGGGTTCTCAACGTTTTTGGCCGGGGACCCCCGGAAATGCTTTGGCAACGTCTCGGGACCCCCGCCCCGCCCCCTCCCGACCCCCAATATAAATTGACTGCTACAATAACCTTAACCCATTTTGTGCGGGAACCCCTTTTGGTGTTTTAAGCATTATGTTATAATTTAGCTATTGAAAAATAGCAGATCTACAAGCTCATAGCGCGCCACCGAGTGGCGCGCTATGAACTTGTAGGTCTGCTATTTTTGAAAAATCGTGATTGTTTTTTTGTTTTTTTTAAATATTTTGGGGACCCCCCAAAATAATTTGGCGACCCCCCCGAGGGGTCGCAACCCACGGGTTGAGAACCCCTGCTCTAAGGTATATTAATGACATAGTAAAATGTTGAAAATGAGTGGAATGCCCCTTTAATGCATCATGGTACTCATATAGTGGACATACAGTAGATCAAGAGTCAGAAATCAAAAATCAGAAACAAACTGTTACAGATACCGTATGCACATGCAGTACAATGCTTTAACGAGATAGATAGATAGACTTCCATGAGAGGTGGTGGAGTTTTAGCAGACAGTTTGAGGGTCCAATGGAGTTAAGAGGTTTTCAGTATAATCCATATTATAGAGGTTTTCAGTATCATCTATCAGTGTAACATGTTTATATAGTATAACATATGTGTGCATGTAATGCACACATATGTATGTACTGTATATTGTACTTAACCCATTTTGACCTGAGATCAGATTCTAAAAATGTCTTCTACATCCTGACAGTTTTCTGAAAAAGCTATGTTTCTATGTCAGTCGTTCTTCGGTTTTTCAAAAATAGCAGACCTACAAGCTCGTAGCGCGCCACTCGGTGGCGCGCTATGAGCTTGTAGATCTGCTATTTTTCAATAGCTAAAGCATAACATAATGCTAACACCAAAAGGGGTTCCCGCACAAAATGGGATAATATGCCCACAGACTCTTCCAACACTGAGTAGACACGGGCAGATGGGCCATGTTCCCTTTACGGCTTGGCAAAGTCCCGTCTCTCCACGGTGGTCTTTCTCTTTCCCATTTGGTCAGAGCATTTTTCTCCTGATTTGTTATAAACATATCGCTCTCCTCTTCTTCTTCTGTGGGGACACGTACTCCGCGGTACCGCGCTGCTTTGCCTCTTGTGCCACACATAATTGGAAACTTGTAAAGGTAAGGCTCCTCGGCTGAAGCAGAGCAAAATGGGAACCGCTTTCCCCCCCTGTTTAGGGTTTTGAGCATACAGTACAACCAGTCGTGCTGCTGCCTTAGGCCTTTGCTAACAAGGCAATGGCAATAAGCCATCCATCATATTACCAGGCTGCCCATTTCTCTTTATCTTGCAATGTCCTTGAGTCTTTAGTCTTATTAGGGGATAATGTCACCCTAGTAAATGGTGTTTTGCTTGTCAGAGGCGTGCAATACTGTGTCATTTTTCTTTCATGAAAGTACAATTTGAGGGGAGTAAAGTAAAACTGCTGGTTAAAGACATAAAATGCTTCCTCGTGTTCTGGACAAAATGCTCAAAGCCCGTAGGGGGGACGACAGCTCCCTATTGGGGGGGAAGTTGACATGAAAACAGAGTTGTCCTTGTTTGGAGATTTGATACGCTGAGGCAATGGAAAATGACAAGTCTAAACCCCCTTCATTTGAGTCTTTTTTTCTCCCCCCTTTCTCAAGACAAGAAAATTGCTCTTCATTACATCCCACTAAGCAGTCTAGGCTGTGAATCCCAGTGGCAAATGAGCCTCTCCCTTTAAGAGGGACAAGCACATGTGGGACTGATTATTATATAGGCTGGCCAAGGATTATTAATCAATGGCAGTAATTATCCACCTACCATAGCGGAAAGACTCTAAAACTGTCTGTTATTATCAATCTGACAGGGAAATTGTCTATTTTGCCCTCATGTTAGACAAGTCGCTCATCTGTTAGGAGATTAATTATCAGCTGGAAATCACAAACCAAGCCACATGTTTATAATTTACTGCTTTGAGTATAACGGTGCCTCACCGTTGTTGAGTAGCACACCAGAGTTCAGGTTGACCCTTTTTATATGTATTTTGAGGAGTTCACCGTTGTGACTTATAACCACTTTCAACCTGTTTAAGAAAAGTGAAGGCAGAGAGTTTCAGAAATAGCACATCTGCGAGTTAAAAAGTGAGCTTGTAGATTGGCCATTTGTTGCTGTTTTTGAAACGGGGGCTTGAGTGTTTAACCCATTTTGGGCGGGGACCCCTTTTGGTGTTTTAAACATTATGTTATAATTAGCTATTGAAAAATAGCAGATCTACAAGCTCGTAGCGCGCCACCGAGTGGCGCGCTACGAGCTTGTAGGTCTGCTATTTTTGAAAAATCAGACATTTTTAGAATCTGATCTCGGGTCAAAATGGGTTAAGAAAGTGGGCATCACTAGAATGTGATTATACTTCATACAGATTTCAGATTGTATTGAAGGGACAGCCCCTAGAGATGCAGCATCTCATTTTCAAGAGGGACCCATAGACAAACAAAATACAGAAAAGAATACTGTACACAAATACACAAAACATGCAGTACACAGATACAAACAGATATACACATACATACATACATACATATATACACAAATAGCTTTCTCACCCTCTTCCACCTACACCACCAACCACCACATAATACACAATGGAGATAAGGTCACAGTGCAGATATTTCAGTGTCATAATTGGTTACAGTCAGGTTAGAAGCATCTAGGCAAGTTGAGTCTAGATGTGAATGTAAGGAGGTCCTGAAGCTACTAGGATGAGATGGATCTAAGAGATAGAGGGAGGACGTTGTTCCAATCGAATGGGGCTTTACACTGAATTAGAGTGCAATGTGATTCATATGGAACAGAGAGAAGAAGAGGTTATAAAATTTGAGCAAATACTAGCAGAGGAAATGTATAACCACATTGGGACTATACTGTACGTCTGTAGCCTGTCATTTATTTATGTGACACTCATAATGTTGTGTGTCGTCAAATGTGATGCAGTGATGTAAATAGGGTGCGTTTTGCGTTCCAAAACGCACTTTATAGTTTTGGGCCGCACTTCAAAAACATGCGTGCGTCCACGGGATGCACTACTGTACTCAGTGTACAGTAATAATAATCCACGTGAGAAATAAAAATCGCGGAAGAAAAATGCGGTAAAACAAATAATCTACGGACACGATCATTTTGCATGGCCGCATGCGACCTCATCCTACGTTATAAACGATAAAAATCCACGTAGGACTCGTTGTAGAACCACTAGTTTGTAAGTTAACAACAACACAGTCTGACGGGCGCCGCCATCTTGCTCAGAGTCGAGCGCTGAGCGGAGCGCAGCCTGGAGACCAGAGCCGTTTAGAGAGAGAGAGTGACGACAACATACCGTTCAGTGACTCATGAAGCAGCTCCGTGAATAAACAGTGAACGCGGTTGTCGCAACTCTCTCATCTACACGGCGCTGCCTCCGACAGAAAGACAGGCGAACATTTTTGAGCATGACAAACAGAGTAGACCCGATTGAATGGGAAACACACATTGTGTACTCTAACAAACGCCGACACTGTTGTATGTTGTGCGTTGTGGACCGGTGCCACCACACATTAACATGCCCCCACCCACCCCCCAAAAAAAGAAGTGCCAAAGCCAACTGCAGGGCAACAAAAAATATTAGCAACCCTATTTTCTAAATCTAACATCATCATCTGCTAATGATGATGATGTGTGCTGCTGTGCACAGCCTACCTCCTCCATGACTGCTTCTACTTAATCTCCAGGTTAGTTTTGTAGCATTCATTTTTATTTTGTATGTATTGTGTAATGTGTCATGAAAACATGAAGATTTATTAACAGTTAAAACTGGCAGAATTATTATAGATTTCATATAGCCAAAATCATATGAAATATGTATGTAGTATGAATGTGGAGGGTTTTTTTTTATTATAATTTATTTTGCTAGCTTAAGTTATAATAATAATTTCTTCTTCGTTTTCTACATGAATATAACCACATTATAACCATATAAGATGAAATGGGAGTTAAATGCTGCAATTTGTAAAAAATGGCAAAATATGACTCTTAAACGTCGCTGAAGTGGGACTCATCAAATGTCCCTGGGACTCATCTAAAAGACCACCCCTGCATCCCGGGACTCATTACATTGAAAACCTATTTACATCACTGGTGATGTAATGACCCCATCACACAATGCAACACAATGCAATGCCATTTCCCAAACATATGTGCACAATGTGATTACTTCAGAATGGTTGCTGTTATCGCAGACATACAGTATACACACCATACACACAAGCAATGGAAAGAGGCCGTTGAATTTTTCATCATCGTCCAGAGGCTCAAATCTTATTATAATTATTATGGTATGCATTTGCTTGACTATACATGCCTGGCGTACATGTTGGCGAACCATACTTTATCTCCTACAATTCTAATTTGCGGGTATTTTCCATTCAAGTGTGGTTGCTCAACGTGAAATGAAATATTACTGTGTAGAGTTATTAAGTTATTACTGAAAAATGTTTTGGGAATGTGTCTATTAATGTTTGAAACTCAAAAACAAACAAGCATAACTTACGTGCATACATGGATGGGTGGGTGGGTAGGTAGGTAGGTAGGTAGGTAGGTAGGTAGGTAGGCCTACTGTAGATAGATAGAGTACATATCAAATATGTCCTCAATCGAATTCAAGTTTTGGCATTTTCACTTGCTATCCAGTGTTGTAAGAGATAAAGCAGCTCATCCCATTTGACAAGGTGTCATCATTCAATGTGTTGGACCCACAGTTCAGGATCAACTCCAGTGCTTGAACAATCAGTCAGTCAGTCAGCCAGCCCATAGTTCACAGGATCAACTCCAGTGCTTGAACAATCCAACAGTCAGTCAGCCCATAGTTCACAGGCTGGCCAGCCAGGACTTTCGTGTTAATCTGCATTTACACATTTCATCCTAGGCTGTCACAGTAGCAGACCCGCAAGGTATTTGGAGTTCAAACCAGAGGTCTCTCTGAGAAAGTTAATGTCCCACAGGAACGCTTAGATAGACTGTTTTCACTCTCCAATTTCATCTGAAATCTTTTAGCCCGGTTCTGTTTCCCTCCCTGGGGCTGCCTCAGACTGACAGTCCAAACTACTGCTGCTGTTTATTGTTTTGCTTTGCCCCCCCCCCCCCCCCCCCCTCCGTTCCTTTAGCTCCAAGTATATACAATATGCTTTAAATAATTAATTCCATTTGGATTCACAACAAACGAGGGCCACATTTTCATGTTGCTGCCATGAGAATGTCCTCTTTACGAACTTTTCAGCCAGTCTGTGGCTTGATTAGGACCTACTTGAGTAACCGTGTCACACACCATACCCAGAGTAACCGATCTATAAGCTCACTACACATTGCATTGTGACATGTTGTCCGCTTGTAGATCTGATATTGTTGGCACGGAACACAAGTCATATCATCATATAGTAGAAATGATGTGTTCCTTTCTTATGGATGCATGCACGTGGCCATTTTGTAAAACCAACTAGACTACAGTATTTCCAATTTCCAACCATTTCTCTCTGATATCTTTTAAGCAGCGGATTTAAGAGTTTGCTTTGGTACCTCGTGGCCTTATGCCAGAACGAGGAGTGCGTGGTTGCTCATTGTAATTCACATGGAGCTAGTTTTCACTCCGGCTTATCAGTTTGTATAGCTTTATGGATTTCAGCCTTTCGCAGTATTGCCTGCACCCGTCCCACTCTGATAGTCTGGAGACACAACGTTATCGCTGCGAGCATCGCTACAGCTGGCAGACCTTTGATTACTCCCTAATCTAAAACTGGGTGCTAACTGTTTGGAGCGCGCTCAACGGTATACCCTCTGCCTCAGCAATGACCTGGCACTCCTCCTCAGCACTTCTGCAAATGTGTGCACTCAAGCTTCTGAAGAGCAACAAATGCGCACTTCTCCCGCTTTTCTCACCCCCCCCCCCCCCCCCGGCGGCTAACAGACTCGCTTTGCCGACTGGCTGTTAGAGGAAGACTCATCCGTGCGTCACGTGTTGCTTTACACGTGGGAAATGGTGGAAGAGAGGGTTGTCTTTGTCGGTTTTGTCTGATTACCACCGTGGTGTCAAGATGAGGCCAGCTCCCCTCCCTCCCTCCTCTGTATCAAATTTGAGTCTCCGGTGTTTACAGTAACTTGCACCTGTGCTAATATTGCTAATCATTAGCCTGTGATGAATTCTTCTCCCTAATAGCGTGAGGAATCTTTCCCATGCCCTATTTAATCTGAGGGACCAGGCCGTCTGTTTGTCTCGCTCCACTCGGCAAACACAGATAAATCACGCCAAAGTACCTACTATTAGTAAGTGACACGCGGGCTCATTCTGATTAAATTACCCCCTGGAACATTATCATTCCACCAGACAAGTTTATCAAAGCAGTCTTCACCCCGTCGTCACACGCAGCGCCGCTGACACTCGCAGAGGGCCGGACGGCGGACGGACAGCCCCTCGTTTAATGTTCATTTGCGTACAACTTGTTGTTTATCAGGTAGGCCTACTTCTGGCCCCACAGTGTGTGTAAAACAGAAAGCTGCTTTGTTGATCCTTGTTTTTTGTAACCCATCGTTTGATTTATGATAAAATGTCTTCTACATCCTGACAGTTTTCTGAAAAAGCTATGTTTCTATGTCAGGGGTTCTTCGATTTTTCAAAAATAGCAGACCTACAAGCTCGTAGCGCGCCACTCGGTGGCGAGCTATGAGCTTGTAGATCTGCTATTTTTCAATAGCTAAAGCATAACATAATGCTAACACCAAAAGGGGTTCCCGCCCAAAATGTAAATGTTAATGTTAATTTGCGTACAACTTGTTGTTTATCAGGTAGGCCTACTTCTGGCCCCACAGGGTGTGTAAACAGAAAGCTGCTTTGTTGCTCCTTGTTTTTTGTACCCCATCGTTTGATTTATGCCTGTGCAATGTGTTCTTTGTGTTATTTATTTTATTTTATGTATCCTAATGGTATTAGCAATAGAAACGTAATTAACTCTTCGCAGTGCACATACAACACGTATGTAGCGGCATTTGGCCCTACCGTGTATCTCCGTTTACAGCCAATGTCCATCGTTATGCAGTCTGTGCAGGTCCTGCAGGATATACTGTTAGGTTTTTACCATTTCATTCTTCTTTTGTTAACCTAATTTTCCTCAGATGAAAAACGCCAATACTGCAGAAAGGATCATAATTGCTGAGCAAACGCATATGCTGATTTCAGACTGAAATGCTGTATGTTGTTCAATGCGAACCTAACAAGGTTCTATTTTCTTTTTTGTACTCATTTTCACCGTGGTTTTCACCTACTTTGGGGCATATATCCTTCAGTACCACAGACGAAAAACAGTCTAAGTTCAAATTTCATTCTGACCCCTCCACGAAAAGGCCTCGTTGTCCTGAACCCTTATCTATCATTTATACATTATGGATAAATAAAGTGGACTTTTCTTCTGTGGCATTATATATATATATATAGGCAAAACTTTTCCAAGCATTTACAAAAATGTCAGAACATCTAGAAGACATATACAATGTCTATCGTTTGTTTTTGTATTATTATTGCATCACAATTGCAAAAACAAAAACAAAAAAACATTCAGGAAAGGTATAAAATAGGGCTTAAGTGGTTAAACCCCCTAGTGTGAACGCTAAAGTGAAAGAAATCCTTTGTTTTGGGATAAAGGAGTGCGGCCGCTCTCTCTCTGCTGGTGGCCCGCGCAGCCTCCAGAACGTTCACACGGTGCTAAAGTCAACATGGAGCCCACAGCGGCGGCACACACTGCTGCTCACTGTTGGCGCACACATCATAAATGTCACCTCGTCACTTCATCCACACATGCAGCAGCAGCAGACACACTAGCTGCTGGGTTTCCCTCAAGATGACTGCCACAGAGCAGTCATTTCTCTCTCTTTGTTTTGTCTGGGACCTTTGCACATCTATGGATGTGTACAAATGGAACCAAATGGCCCCGTATGTGTCCATTTGGTTCCATTTTGTACACTGTCGGAGTTACTTAGTTGATGAATTATTAATAATGCCATTGTACTGTAGTCTGTCTTTGTAATACATTGTTGTGCTTCTACCAATACTTAGTAGTAGTAGCAGTAGTAGTATAGTAGTAGTAGTTGTAGTAGTAGTATTTGTAGTAGTTGTAGTTGTAGTAGTAGTAGTAGTAGTAGTAGCAGTAGCAGTATAGTAGTAGTAGTAGTAGTAGTAGTAGTAGCTGTAGTAGTAGTAGCAGTAGCAGTATAGTAGTAGTAGTTGTAGTAGTAGTATTTGTAGTAGTTGTAGTTGTAGTAGTAGTAGTAGTAGCAGTAGCAGTATAGTAGTAGTAGTAGTAGTAGCTGTAGCTGTAGTAGTAGTAGCAGTAGCAGTATAGCAGTAGTAGTAGTAGTAGTAGCAGTAGCCTAGTAGCTGTAGTAGTAGTAGCAGTAGCAGTATCAGTAGTAGCTGTAGTAGTTGTAGTAGTAGCAGTAGTAGTAGTAGTAGCAGTAGCAGTATCAGTAGTAGCTGTAGTAGTTGTAGTAGTTGTAGTAGTAGTAGTAGTAGTAGCAGTAGTAGTAGTAGTTGTAGTAGTAGCAGTAGTAGTAGTAGTAGCAGTAGCAGTATCAGTAGTAGCTGTAGTAGTTGTAGTAGTTGTAGTAGTAGTAGTAGTAGTAGTAGTAGTAGTAGTAGCAGTATAGCAGTAGTAGTAGTAGTAGTAGTAGTAGTAGTAGTAGTAGTAGCAGTAGTAGTAGCAGCAGCAGTAGTAGTAGTACAGTAGCAGTAGTAGTAGCAGTAGTATAGTAGCAGTAGTAGTAGCAGTATCAGTAGTAGTAGTAGCAGTAAATGCTATAGTTGTATTAGTTATTAACATAATATTATAATGTTGTACTTCTCGACAGTTGACAGAGGATTAGAACAAGATTATTGGATCATCATCACGGCGGGGATTGGGGGGTGGGGGAGCGAATCAAGGAGACAAACAAACCAATGTTGAATAAACAAGCGTGTTAAGGATAGTCTTAATCGTCTGATGCATGAAACGTAACGGTCAGGGCCTTGCTTCAGGGTCTTTGGATGAAACGCAGATCCGTCCGAGGATTAAGCATCTCATGAAATTCAACTGATGAATTAATGATTGGATATATTGATAATTAAAAAAGGAAGGCTCGAGACGAAACGGAAGGCCAGATGTTTTTTTCCGCATTATTTATGAGAGTGGCGCCCGAGTGGCTGCTGGAGACTAATCATCAGCCTGGCTGGCTTCTCATTGGCTGTAATGACTATACTGGTGTCTCAGGGCATGGAGTCGCCTAATTTAACCGCTCTGCTCCGGTGACCAGCCCGGGTATATAGCGGCCCCGCGGTGTCCCTTCGCGGCGTCCCTCTGTCTTTGGGGGGGTTTGGGCTGTTTGTGTTTCTTTTGTTGGCCGCGGCCCTGTCAGTCTTCCCCGGCCTCCTGAGGACCGGTGTAATTTGGTAATTTCGCCTAAACGGCAATACTGTAATTATGTGGCATCAGCTGCCTAGCTGTCAGCGGGACGGCCAGCAGTCATTCATCACTGTGTCGGAGTAGAAGGAGGGGGGGGGGGGGGGGGTTCTGGGGGGGGGGGTGGGGGGGGTGGGGTGGGGTAAACACTTTCAGAAAGAGTGTCTGGCGGTGGTCTCACTCAGAGATGGGTTTCAATGAAAAGAGGGTTGGTGTAGGGCAGTGGTTCCCAAACGTTTTCGTGTCAAGGACCCCCAAATCAACATTTATTAGGCCACGGACCCCCCATTTGAAAACATGCTATGCAGTGACCCCGAAAAGGGAGGATGTTTTTACGGCTCTATAGCAGTGATTCCGAAACATATTAATTTCAGGACCCCCAGTTTCACACGCATTATGCTACGGACCCCCGATTTAATGGCATTTCTATCTCCGGTACCCCGATTTATATTGTAAAACCACTGTTAATTTAACTCAGAGTGTACAAATGGAACCAAATGGACCCGTTAGAGTCCATTTGGTTCCATTTGTACACTCTCTGAGTTACAGACCCATAAGGGTCCATTTGGTTTCTATCTCTAATTGAGCTAGGTACCCCCTGGAACTCCCTCAAGTACCCCTAGGGGTCCCCGGACCCCACTTTGGGAACCAATGGTGTAGGGCAGTGTGGATTTTGTCGACTAAATATATGACACATTTTTTTTCGTTGACTATACCTTTTGTCACTGAGGAAAACTGAACAGAAACTAAATATGAACTAAACTACGGTGACTAAAACTATATATTGACATTTTTGTCAACAAATACAAACTAGGGACTATAGTGGAGAAGAGAAAAGTAATTTCATGTTTAGTTGGGTTCTGAAAATAGCAGATCTACAAGCTGCGACGCGTTGTGAGCTTGTGATGGGTACCGGGGTTATTAGGCTGAGATGCTGGGGGCCGGGGGTCCCGTCCCCTCCCCTCACAAGGTATTCCTGAATGACTAGTGATGCATCTGGAGCATGCAGGTTGGGTGGGGGGGGGGAAGGTGGGTGAGGTGGAAGGGTCAGGTTTGAAGTGGAATGTGGCAGCTGCTCTAATGCAACCTCTCCATTTCTGCTGTAGCGCACGGCTAGCTCCCATCTGTCCACCAACAACCACGGCTTAATGAAGGCTGTCATTAGGGGGCTCATCATCAGCCCAACGGTGACATGCAGCACACACACACACACACACACACACACACACACACACACACACACACACACACACACACACACACACACACACACACACACACACACGGCATCATCACCACCACCATTGCGGTACAAACATGTGCCAAAGGGGCTTTTAGGACTGTATTATCTCACCCCAAGTCCAAGCCAAATTGGAACATTGGGGCTGGGGAGGGGGGTGTTAATGCATGGAAACCCCAGCACTCAGCACGTTATTCACTCCCTCAAGAGAGGAGAAATGTACAAACTAGTTACATGAACCATCAGTGGTACGGGCCAAACATAACAGCCTCGTAATGGCAGGGTGGGAAGGAGGGAAGCATGCAGACTTTTTGGCTGAATTTGGACGATAAACTCAGCCTCACACCTTTACCTAAACTAGTTCATCAGCAGCAGGTGAAGATTCACTCATAAGGTTTTGATTCTGATGCTGGTGTTAATGTATTACTGTCCTACTACTGGCTACTACTGTGGTGTTAAAGGACCACTTCACCACTTTTCAACCTATCTTCGTATAATAGGTCCTCACTAATATCATGATAAAATGGCATGATTTTTTTCTACTCAGTCTGTGTCTCATAGGAGGGCTGTGGGCAGTTTAGAAACCGTCCTCCAGTGACATCATCGTTACGCAGATCTTTTTTTAAACAAGATTTTTTTTTACAAACATTTTTAGATTTTCATTATCGTGAGAACGATGGCTTCCATTTTCCCATTGCAACTTTTCAGGACTAGAAAGCCCGCAGTTTCTATTAGCTTGTATTCCCCATCTATGATGTCACTGGAAGACGGTTTCTAAACTGCCCACAGCCCTCCTATGAGACACAGACCGAGTAGAAAAACATTGCGCCATTTTTTCGTGATTATTAGTGAGGACCAATTATATGAAGATAGGTTGAAAAGTGGTGAAGTGGTCCTTTAAAAGAAAAATGTTGGACTTGGATTGGGGCCACTGACATGCCAGTCAATCCCCCTGATTCACAGCCATTTCCAGTTTGATTGCTAATTATTGGTCTACATTTTTCAAATACTAAATTATTAATAAACACAGTGTCGATAGAATGATTTGTATTTTAACCCATTTTGGGTGGGAACCCCATTTTGGTGTTTTAAGCATTATGTTATACTTTAGCTATTGAAAAATTGCAGATCTAACAAGCTCATAGCGCGGCACCGAGTGCCGCGCTACGAGCTTGTAGATCTGCTATTTTTTTTTTATCGTGAAATGTGGCGCAAATCTTTGAATATATATTCTTTCAGAGCGAACGGTTTTAACTCAATTCTTTGCTTCTGGGAGGGGGTCCCTGGAACAACATATTTTCAGATGGGGGGGGTCGCCGGCCAATTACATATCATTTTTGGGGTCCTTGACATGAAATATTGAGCCCCACTGATACAGAAACATAAGGTATTTCAGAAAACTGTCAGGATTTGGAAGACATTTTTTTTTTAATTTCGACGTCGGGCCTAAATGCGTTAAACCACAAAGATATTTTAGTTTAATTGAACCTTTTCCCAAAAGGGAACTTGGCAGTGTGTGTGTGTGTGTGTGGCTCTGGAGAACTTTATGGACAAGCTGCCTCCTTGGCGGAGGTCTCTGTGCGCTCTCGTTAATTTGTATATTTTTGTATTTTGTTGTACTTTCAAGCAAGAAATAACGGGGAAAACAAGGTTAGGAGGATTTTAACCATGCCAGTCCAACATACCATACCATCCCCTGCTTAATGATTTGCCTGTTACGAGGTAGGAAAATGTGTCCACATTTCCCCACCCATTAAATTCTAACAGACTTTTGGTTATCTCGCTCTGTTGAATACCACATTGCCGCCTATCTGTTTGTTCCAGACTGAATGAAAAGAAATAATAGAAAAAAAGCATTTAACTCACCCACTGTCTACTCTAGATCGTCTTTTGACGTCTTTTGCTCCTATGGTTTTAATCACCGAGATCGTCTTTTCATATATTTTTTTATTACGTTTCATAAATCTGTTCTGTATGTCGTCTGTATCGCTCCGGTTGCCGTGCGATGAAGTAAACAGGAAAAAAATAGAAGTGAAAAGTCTGCTGTCTATGGGAATGGATTTTTTTTCAGAATCCTAATATGTCGGATTCTTCTTCCAGGCTGGGTTTTTGATCAAAACAAGCTTGATGTGCGTGCGTGCGTGCGTGCGTGCGTGCGTGCGTGCGTGCGTGCGTGCGTGCGTGCGTTATTTCCGTTCTCAGACGTTTCCGTATACTCGGACACAGGAACAGACATATGGACACACATAGCTGTCTATAGGAGTGGCTAACACCACTCAAAAAATCTATATCATCATAGCTCATAAGCCGTCTATATATTCCGTAGGGATATGATTTATTTCAGACGGGTCAGTGCCGTAGCGGCCGTATTAAACCAAGAAGAGACAGGCGAGACGGGACGGGCGTGGGTTTTGAACGTGGTTGCTCGACGTGCTCACAGGCCTGTGTGTGGAGGAGCCTCATGTGCACTAACTGGCTGAGCCACCAGGCATCCTCCAGTTCTTCTTTACAGCAATTACTTCTTCCCTTGGGGGTTTATACCGTACATGGGTTCTGTTTTAAAGGAAATTACATGGTCACATTTTTTATTTATTTCTTTAAGAATGGGAGTTTCTCGCTAGGACGACAGCATTATATGACTTAACCCATTCTGGGTGGGAACCCCTTTTGGTGTTAGCATTATGTTATGCTTTAGCTATTGAAAAATAGCAGATCTACAAGCTCGTAGCGCGCCACCGAGTGGCGCGCTACGAGCTTGTAGGTCTGCTATTTTTGAAAAATCGAAGAACGACTGACATAGAAACTATAGCTTTTTCAGAAAACTGTCAGGATGTAGAAGACATTTTTAGAATCTGATCTCAGGTCAAAATGACTTAAAGTTGAGCTGCAGTCATCCTGACTAGGGCCAGTGTAGAGAACATCCTGATAGGGTGACTAGGGCCAGTGTAGAGAACATCCTGATAGGGTGACTAGGGCCAGTGTAGAGAACATCCTGATAGGGTGACTAGGGCCAGTGTAGAGAACATCCTGATAGGGTGACTAGGGCCAGTGTAGAGAACATCCTGATAGGGTGACTAGGGCCAGTGTAGAGAACATCCTGATAGGGTTACTAGGGCCAGTGTAGAGAACATCCTGATTGGGTGACTAGGGCCAGTGTAGAGAACATCCTGATAGGGTGACTAGGGCCAGTGTAGAGAACATCCTGATAGGGTGACTAGGGCCAGTGTAGAGAACATCCTGATAGGGTGACTAGGGCCAGTGTAGAGAACATCCTGATAGGGTGACTAGGGCCAGTGTAGAGAACATCCTGATAGGGTGACTAGGGCCAGTGTAGAGAACATCCTGATAGGGTGACTAGGGCCAGTGTAGAGAACATCCTGATAGGGTGACTAGGGCCAGTGTAGAGAACATCCTGATAGGGTAACTAGGGCCAGTGTAGAGAACATCCTGATAGGGTGACTAGGGCCAGTGTAGAGAACATCCTGATAGGGTGACTAGGGCCAGTGTAGAGAACATCCTGATAGGGTGACTAGGGCCAGTGTAGAGAACATCCTGATAGGGTGACTAGGGCCAGTGTAGAGAACATTTCTCTCGTTTCCCCGGAGGGGAAAGTAGTGCAGAGTTTATGGGTAACAACAACATGTCTCCCTTGTTTTGACAGTGCTGTTGTCGTCCCAAAGAAAAGGGGACATTTTTATTTTATCTCTGATGGCTTTGTTTACCTCTCATCCCAGACTATGAGGATAAAATCTAATTAAGAACAAGCAGTAACACACTCTCCTGTTGTGCCGTTTTCACAGCCAATTATGCACGGATACAGACTGCCTAAATAGTTGCCCTAGTCCTTGATGCTATACTTTCACTAAATTGCTATGGTTATACTTCTGCTCATTAGGCTTTCAAGACTGTAAATGTTGACGGGTTTATTTTTCCACCTCACATCCCTCCATGTTTTGCCTCTTTCCCTTCTGGGCTGGTGGCGAGGTTGGTAATTAGTTAACCCATTTAGGCCTGACGTCGAAATTTATAAAATGTCTTCTAAATCCTGATAGTTTTCTGTCAGGATTTGCGCCACATTTTCACGATTTTTCAAACGACTTTTCAAACGACTTTTCAAGATTTAAAAAAAATAACAGACCTACAAGCTCGTAGCGCGCCACTCGGTGGCGCGCTATGAGCTTGTAGATCTGCTATTTTTCAATAGCTACACTATAACATTATAACCAGCTCAGTGGCCTTGTGGTTAGAGTGTCCGCCCTGAGACTGGGAGGTCGGGGTTCGATCCCCGGCCGGGTCATACCAAAGACTCAAAAAAATGGGACCCAGTGCCTCCCTGCTTGACACTGAGCATCAAGGGTTTGGATTGGGGGTTAAGTCCCTGCGACATACTAGCGTCATGTCCAGGGGGTGTACTTGTACATCAAGCTGCCTCACGCTACAGAAACAGGAGATAGGCTCCTGCCCTATGGGCCTCATGGCTCGGCAAGGCTACTTACTACTACTTACATTATAACATAATGTTTAAAACATCAAAAGGGGTTCCCGCCCAAAATGCGTTAACAAAGTATATGCCATTTCACTCTGAAATAGAACCACGTGACCGGGGCGTTGTATCCCGGCGTGCCATTCTTGGGATTTAATGCTGTGGATTTAGACTTGCGCTGAGGGTCCTTAGAAACCATTAACCCTCCCATGAAAGTACATATGGCTGCCTATAAAACCCGTAATGGGGAAGCAGGCCAAACACACAGGAGCCTCTGTGAGCTCCCAGGGCCAACACGTTTGAGAAATGCGGAAATGAGACTCTATAAAAAGGCAAATAAAACTTCTTTTTCGATAACATAATGGCACTGGGAGTGTTTCTCAGACTTGTCCGGGCACATTTAACCCATTTTGACCTGAGATCAGATTCTAAAAATGTCTTCTACATCCTGACAGTTTTCTGAAAAAGCTATGTTTCTATGTCAGTGGTTTTTCGATTTTTCAAAAATAGCAGACCTACAAGCTTGTAGCGCGCCACTCGGTGGCGCGCTATGAGCTTGTAGATCTGCTATTTTTCAAAAGCTAAAGCATAACATAATGCTAACACCAATAGGGGTTCCCGCCCAAAATGGGTTAAAGTGCTGTTTCAATCAATAAATCCCTGATAAATAAAAGTGAGTGCACCCTCTTGTACTGTAGGGTTTTTATTTATTTCATTTTTTTGTTGTGTGTGTTGTCTAATGGTTGGAGGCAGTTTGTATTTATAACCTGTAATTCATTCCACTTCTATTTTTCCTGAGCTTGTTATTGTTCACACAACATCACTTTACAGCCACGTGTACTCCAGCTTTGCCCCGGCTATGTCTTGAAGCAGTTTTCTACACATTGATTTCCGTCTTGCATCATTTATGTCTGCAGCAGTAACCTTCAGATCAGAAGACAACATGGAGGATGTTATGAAACACTAAAAAACACATGATTACCCTATAGGCCATAGCTTAATTATTGTGCAAATTTAAGTCTTACTGTTTAGATTGAAGGTTATTCAGCAATCGACAACAATCCATCGACAATTCCTATGCTGAAGAAAATGTGTGCTTTCGTTTCGTCTGACCTAATAAAACTCCATTACGCAATGAATGGATGCTAAACCAATCCAATTTCTTTCGCTTCTTTCCACCCAAACAATGGCAAGAAAATAATAGTTGTATATAAATGGCACATCTAAGATTGCAACAGCTTTTTAAGAGGCTGCCCGGCCCGTATACGTGGTGGCAAGCCAAAGGAATGTTTGCTTATCAAGCTTTTATGACATATATCCATGTCGGCCCCGGAGCGCCCGAGATTGCGCTGCTCTGTCATGCTGGCCGTGTTCCCTGGGTTGTTTTTAAAGACAGTCCAAGGTGAGAAATGGCCCTGGGGGGGCCAGCAGTTTTTATGGTGATCACCTTGAGCTGATGTTCTGGTCAGGAGACCAGTGAGTGTAATGGATCTGCTGGGAGCCCTCAGTATATAGATTTATGAAAGCACAGAGGGGCCAGGGGGAGGGGGGATCGATCGCTCGCCTTCGCCATCGCCACAGACCAGGAGGACACACCCATGAATAATGCCCCGAGATTTAATCCAAGGTGACAGCATTTTGACAGATAACAAGCAGGGGGCTTAAGCGTTTTGACTTACCCACAGCCATCCCTATACCAGTCCATTAAATGCACTCATAGGAGCCAATCATAACTTACAGAAATCTTTCCCTCTCACTTTATAAGTCTCTGAGCAGCTACAACTTGCTGCAAAAAAAATAAGAAAAAAGCGCTGCCCTTACTATAGCGGATAAGTGATCACCCTGTGAAAGTATGTCAGCCCCCATGCCGTCCCAGGCTGTGCACACAGCCGGGCTTCTGGGGCACGGCGCTAAAAGGTCCCTTCCTCATGCATGTGGTGGTGCTGTTGGCAGGGAGGCGGGCAGGGGGTGGGGGGGAGGGTGGGTGTGTCCGGATCAAGTTCCCTCCCCTGCTGTCTAATTATTGACCCATCTGGTATTGTCTTTTCAATTGTTTTCAATTATGATGGCACTAGTGTTGCTCAGCACCCTGGCGTCAGGCCGTGCATAATTCATAAGCGCGACACCCTTGGACTCCACTCGGCGCTGTAGGTCTGAGCTGAATGTCAATATCTCCTCATGCCCCCCCACGGAGCAGAGTGTTGTCTGTATCGACAGCCTAGCAGGCAGATAAGGAGGGGCAATGGCACAATCATACCACCGTGAATGGATGGTGACGCAATATACTGTAGGAGAGAAGTTGTTTTTAAGCCATATTTTATACTTGGGGCTCCATTTTTGTCGCCGCCGCCACCCGCGATGCGGCCCGCAAGTCAGCCGCTGCCCCGAAAATTCAGAGTATAGGAGCTTGCTCTGTCCGTAAATGGTATTTTGGTCCAGCGTCACCCGCTATTCTATTATGCCGACAGCGGTATTTGCGCTTAGAGGTGTGGTCATATAGGCGTGCAGCACAAGTGAGACTTCAAGGCAACTTAGGCACGAAACGCATCTTCCATGGGAGACTGTGAGGCTATGAAGCAATAGCACTGGGCATAACGGCAACGCACGTGCGTGCGTGCGTGTGTGCCTGCGCGCGCGTGTGTGTGTGCGTGCGTGCGTGCGTGCCGTGCGCATACGCATGCATAAATCAGCCTGCATCAGGCATGAAACTGCTGTCGTCAAAGTGTTTTATCTGGCAGTCAGGCCTGGATCTCAGGCCTCATTATTGTCACCCTGACACCTCATAATCAATCGGGTTCAATTACTCATGAGTTGGCGCCCTGACTGACTGTGTTTACCGGGCAGTCGCATGCAGTCAGTCAGTCAGTCAGTCAGTCAGCCAGTCAGCCAGCCAGCCAGTCTCTCTCAGTCAGTCAGTCAATCAGTCAGTCAGTCAGCCAGTCAGTCAGCCAGTCAGTCAGCCAGCCAGTCTCTCTCAGTCAGTCAGTCAGTCAGTCAGTCAGTCAGTCAGTCAGCCAGCCAGCCAGCCAGCCAGTCAGCCAGCCAGTCTCTCTCAGTCAGTCAGTCAGCCAGCCAGCCAGTCAGCCAGCCAGCCAGCCAGTCTCTCTCAGTCAGTCAGTCAGCCAGCCAGCCAGCCAGCCAGTCAGTCGCTCCCAGTCAGTCAGCCAGCCAGTCGCTCCCAGTCAGTCAGTCAGTCAGTCAGTCAGTCAGTCAGTCAGTTTGTCGCTCCCAGTCAGTCAGTCGCTCCCAGTCAGTCAGTCAGTTTGTCGCTCCCAGTCAGTCAGTCAGTCGCTCCCAGTCAGTCAGCCAGTCAGTCGAAAGGGTTAACGTCACTATTCGTGCTGAAAAACAAAACAAAAAAAACAGCCCGTCGTCCGCCACGGACGTACAGGCTGAGGTGAAATGGCAAAAAGACAATCAAGAAAGAAAGAGAGAAAAAAAAGCAGGGCCTCGGGAGTCTGGCTGTTCATTAAGAGCTGTGATGATGAAAGAGAGAAGCGGGGGTCACATTTCTGACACCTCGCTGTAATGGAGGTGGCTCCTGGCGGAGCGGCGGCTCCTGGCGGAGCGGCATATGACATCTGTAAAACGGTTCATTACGGCGGGTGCCACTGGCAATTGTTTATCCGTGGATTGGAAACGCGATCAAAAAGAATCCCTGTGTGTTGTTTATCCTATTTAGACCTGAGGACGCACGCTCGTACGCGTCGTCTGTGCTTTTAACCAATTTTAACCGCTATTTTAAACTTTAGCTGTAGAAAACAATAGCAGATCTACAAGCTCGTAGCGCGGCACCGAGTGCCGCGCTACGAGCTTGTAGATCTGCTATTATTTGGAGAAATCGTGAAAGTGTGTGCAACTCTGTGAATATATATATATATTCTTTCACAGTGAGCATTATTATTAACTCAAATCTTTGCTTCTAGGGGTCCCTGGAACAACATATTTTGAGATGGGGGGAGGGGGGGGGGTACGGTGGCCAAATACATATCTTTTTTGGGGTCCTTGACGTGAAAACGTTTGAGAATCACTGATGTATAGAAACATATAGAATATATATAGAAACTGTCATGATTTACAAGACATTTTTTAGAACGGGTTCCTCAGGTCTCAATGGGTTATATGTAGGAGCCAACTTGGTCAAACTTCGGCTCCTTTTATGGTGCTGTCACTGCTGTAGGCAAACTACGGTATGGTGCCGTCACTGCTGTAGGCAAACTACAGTATGGTGCTGTCACTGCTGTAGGCAAACTACAGTATGGTGCTGTCACTGCTGTAGGCAAACTACAGTATGGTGCTGTCACTGCTGTAGGCAAACTACAGTATGGTGCTGTCACTGCTGTAGGCAAACTACAGTATGGCGCCGTCACTGCTGTAGGCAAACTACAGTATGGTGCTGTCACTGCTGTAGGCAAACTACAGTATGGGGCCGTCACTGCTGTAGGCAAACTACGGTATGGTGCTGTCACTGCTGTAGGCAAACTACAGTATGGGGCCGTCACTGCTGTAGGCAAACTACGGTATGGTGCTGTCACTGCTGTAGGCAAACTACGGTATGGTTCTGTCACTGCTGTAGGCAAACTACAGTATGGGGCTGTCACTGCTGTAGGCAAACTACGGTATGGTGCCGTCACTGCTGTAGGCAAACTACGGTATGGTGCTGTCACTGCTGTAGGCAAACTACAGTATGGGGCTGTCACTGCTGTAGGCAAACTACGGTATGGTGCCGTCACTGCTGTAGGCAAACTACAGTATGGCGCTGTCACTGCTGTAGGCAAACTACAGTATGGCGCTGTCACTGCTGTAGGCAAACTACGGTATGGTGCTGGCACTGCTGTAGGCTCGACGACGCTTCCCTTGAAGACATGCTGCACAACAGCAGCGCTGTTTCATGCTGTGTTTTTGGGTTGTTTTCTTTAACAAAAACATCTTGAATAATGTAAAAATGATTCGAGATGTCTTTATTTGTCCCCAGGGAAATTTGCCTGTGGCATAAAGGCTTGTAAGTGCAGTAGCCGACATAAACACGAACAAGTGAAGGCATAAGTGCATTCAAGTACATCATCAGTGCATTCGAGTACATCAGTCGCTTATTGTGCACCCTCATTATGTCCTGAGTTTTGTACTGATGGACTGAAGATTGCTAAAAGCTATTCAGGGATCTCTCCCTATGTATTAAATTGGAACCCTGTAGTGTCTACCTGGTGGGAAGCAGTTCATAATCTGAATACATGACAAGACAAGACAAGACAAGACAAGACGTTGTAGGGAATCAAAATAGTGTCCTAGCAATGGGAAGTTTGTCATTATGACAGACTGTGAAAAACCCATTACATCTGGAACCTGCATCGACGTGGCTTTATTCTGCAATCTGTACTCATACAGTGACCTAAAAAACAAACAAAACAAACTACTCCCCTTCAATAGCACAGCCCAGTGTCCTTATTTCCACTGGGCTACTGTCACTTACCCTCTGTAGACCCTCACCGCAGAGCAATGGCAAGACGGCCATTTCTCAGTATCTGTAACCACTTCAACCATTGTTGACTGGTGTTCCCCAGGGGTCTGTGTCAAGCCCCCCCTTCATTTACCTCGGCCTCTAAACCGAATCGGTTTGTCGAAAATAGCCAATCCTACAAGCTCACAGCGTCATGTCACGTTGAGACGCATTGTGTGAGCTTGTAGATGCTGAGACAATAATAAGGCATGATTTTTCACAGCAATTGGAACAGAGGACATGTTCATAATCACATTCACTTTTCCCCCACATACTCGATAAGAAAACAGTAGCCCAGAAATTGCATTGAGGAAAATGGCAGATTGAGTTAATGCGTAGGTGTATCTTTCCATATTTTCTTTTATTTGCACCAGCAATGAAGTGAATTACCATTTGAACTGCAGTATAGATTCCATAGTTGTATCTGTCTATTTACATGCTTTTATATATTTTCATTACATTACCTTTCCATAGTCATGAAGTGAGTTACCAGATCAACTTAAAGTTTAGAGCTGCAGAGATATAACATAATGACTGTGAAAATACTTTCTGTTTCTACACATTCTTCCTCATCCTTTGCAATGGATGTGATTTGATAAAAAACCATTTGGCAGAAAGAATGAACCCAATGAAGCAGTGGGACAAAAATCTGATATCTCCATAATCATTTTGAGTTGTAGTCTTGTTGGGCAAGTAAATTGACTCTATGGGAGCCAACCCAGGGCAAAGCCAGGAGGGGAAAGAAGCGTACCACCTATGTAGACGTGCTGCGGCGCGACAGCTTGGCTAACAACACTGCAGAGCTCAAGAACCTGATGTTGGAGAGGAATTTGTGGAGGGCAGCGATCCAGGAATCCCGAGTTGGTGTTGGCTAGACTTCACTCTCGCAGCAACTACTATCAAAGTAAAAAAAGTCATACGATTTGTCACACACGTTACCGCAGTGAAATTTGTTCTCCGCATTTCACCCATCTCTTGGAGCAGTGAGCCGCAGCCAAGGAGCGGTGAGCTGCAGCCGTGCCGCGCTCGGGAATCATTTGATTAGTAGATTTGACCCCCCAATCCAACCCTTTGATGCTGAGTGCCAAGCAGGGAGGCATTGGGTCCCATTTTTACAGTCTTTGGTATGACCCGGCCGGGGATCGAACCCCGACCTCCCAGTTTCAGGGCGGACACTCTAACCACAAGGCCACTGTTAGGTTGTGTTTACATTTGCACTGTGGCACAGCTTCAATATGTCATCAGTGTCGTTGATCCCGCCTCTAGCGGCCGCATACGGCATATCGTATATCGCTCCTCTAGCGGCCGCATACGGCATATCGTATATCGCTCCTCTAGCGGCCGCATACGACATATCGTATATCGCTCCTCTAGCGGCCGCATACGACATACGACATATCGTATATCGCTCCTCTAGCGGCCGCATACGACATACGACATATCGTATATCGCTCCTCTAGCGGCCGCATACGACATACGACATACGACATATCGTATATCGCTCCTCTAGCGGCCGCATACGACATACGACATATCGTATATCGCTCCTCTAGCGGCCGCATACGACATATCGTATATCGTATATCGCTCCTCTAGCGGCCGCATACGACATACGACATACGACATATCGTATATCGCTCCTCTAGCGGCCGCATACGACATACGACATATCGTATATCGCTCCTCTAGCGGCCGCATACGACATACGACATATCGTATATCGCTCCTCTAGCGGCCGCATACGACATACGACATACGACATATCGTATATCGCTCCTCTAGCGGCCGCATACGACATACGACATACGACATATCGTATATCGCTCCTCTAGCGGCCCATATCGCTCCGACCAGAATTGGTTCGGAGTACATCGTCTCTGCCCGAGAGAGACCAGACTCTCCCTTCTGGCAGAATGCAAATGTTGTCCAGCAGGGGGAGTGGTTTCACCAGGCTACGTGATAGCTGCGATATAGGGCACTAAGCAAAGTAAATCCACTAGTCAACCTTGTTGGTACTAGTTGACTAGTTGATTTATTCTTTATAGTTATAGTCACCAATGTACACAGTTTTTAAATGTACAAATATTTATTTAAAAAAAAAAATATATATATATATATATATTTTTTTTTTTCTTTTTTACATAATAGGTAGTTAAACAACTAGTCGACTAGTAAAAATTACTAGAAGTGAATGCCCTAGCTGCAATATGATAAAATTGTCCATAATATATAACCTGACAAATGTTGGATCAACAACCCAGAACTGAACTCAAAATAAAGATATATTGCACTAATGATCAAGAGGTTATTCAGGGTTATTATTGATGGATGATTTTAAGCACCGACAATATTAAAATCTCTGCATGAATGAATGGTGTTAATGAACTTTACGGTAGTAAATGTAATGCAGTGAACAAAATGGAGGCTTTAAAACTTGGCAGACCCAGGAGTACAGTGTGAATGAGGAGATGACATGATGTTGTAGGGGCGGAATGTTGTGTTCTATGCAAATATGGGGGCAATGTTTGATTGGCTTTCTGTGGTGTTGTTCATGTGGGGGTTGGGTTAGGTTTAGTAATTGTCAGTGGTGGAAAAAGTACTCACTCATCTTGTAGTAAAAGTACCAATACTGCAATATAGAACTATACTCCGTTACAAGTAAAAGTCCGGAATTCAAAATGTACTTGAGTAAAAGTACAAAAGTATTGGCATCAAAATGTACTTAACCCATTTTGACCTGAGATCAGATTCTAAAAATGTCTTCTACATCCTGACAGTTTTCTGAAAAAGCTATGTTTCTATGTCAGTGGTTCTTCGATTTTTCAAAAATAGCAGACCTACAAGCTCGTAGCGCGCCACTCGGTGGCGCGCTATGAGCTTGTAGATCTGCTATTTTTCAATAGCTAAAGCATAACATAATGCCCGCCCAAAATGGGTTAAAGTAAAGTAAAAATATGCAGCATTTCAAAATTTAAAATGTGTAAACATCTTTTAAAAATGGCCGATCTACATGCTCACAATGCGTCGCATGGCAAGGCATTGTGAGCTTGTAGGTCTGCTATTTTCAAATGGCTGAAATGTACTGTATACTGTATATACGTAGCACTGAAGTGGTCACTGTATGTTTTGTCATAATCAAAATCTACGAAGTAACTAGTAAAGTTTTCAAATAAATGTAGTGGAGTAAAAGTACAATATTTGCCTCTGAGATGTAGTGCAGGAGACAGTAAAAGTAAAAATACTGGAAATTGAAAATGCTCAAGTAAAGTACAAATACCTCAAAATTGTACTTAACTACGGTACTTGAATTATTGTACTTAGTTACTTTCCACCACTGTTAATTGTTCGAGAAAGTTCAGTCTCTATAGATATATTAATCGTTAAAAGTTATTTTAGGTCGTTATGTGATATGTCTTTCTTAATGAAATCCAAACTGCTTGTCATTCGCAAGAAAGAATCTAGATTCTTGACTGCATATCTTTTTTTTTTAAATATATTCTAAGTTTCTGTCTGATGCACCGTCAAAAGAAATATTGGATGTGCCAGTTATTATGATTAATATTTTACATATGCAGTCAGTGTGTGGAGTTTGAAATGGTACGAGCACCAAACCGTAATGCCTGACATTAATATGCAGCTGTAGCCTCTACACTACATGGTTTTAGAGATAAACGAAGGATTTCCTTAACCCATTTTGACCTGAGATCAGATTCTAAAAATGTCTTCTACATCCTGACAATTTTCTGAAAAACCTCATGTTTCTATAGCAGTGGTTCTCAAACAGTTTCATGTCAAGGACCCCCAAAAATATATGTATTTGGCCGTCGACCCCCATCGGAAAATGTGTTGTTCCAGGGACCCCCCCAGAAGAAAAGATTTGAGTTAAAAATGTTGGCTCTGAAAGAATATATTGAAAGCATTTTCACGATTTTTCTAAAATAGCAGACCTACAAGCTCGTAGCGCGCCACTCGGTGGCGCGCTATGAGCTTGTAGATCTGCTATTTTTCAATAGCTGAAGCATAACATAATGCTAACACCAAAAGGGGTTCCCGCCCAAAATGGGTTAAAGATGAAAATGCTTGAGAACCACTGGGCTAGACTGAATATCTAATAGTGATCAGTTTTGCATTCTAAATGTGAATACTTTGAGTGAACCAATATCCACTAGAGGCTCCAAGAATAAAACATGCCACTTGGGGTATCAAAGTTCACGCTGAAAAGTGAGTCTGCCACCTTTTTATACTATGATCAAACTCCACTGTGAGGTCGCGTTAAGGTCAAGTTAACCTGCCTGATGGCATCAATTAACCTGCCTGATAGCAGGTTCGTTTCAGGGCATATACGTTGCCATAGTAACAGAGACAGACCTTCTGTGTGATTCCCGTTTTTTAGTTTTTTTTGGAACGTAAAAGCCAGGATTTAAAAGAAGCCGAGGGATTTATCCTCCTGTAACTTTGTCTTTATCTCTGCTATAGTACATTGATTTAAAGTTGGAAAGTTTCTCTTTGGACTCCTGCATATTGTATGGACTGAGGATTGTTTCCGGGTGATGCAAGGGGAGATGTGAACTGTTACTAGGGTACAAAGAGAGACTACATTTTATCTTCCCCTGCGCCATGGGGGGAAATTAATATAATATCACAGTGATAATGTCGCATTTATTTATTTTTAATTTTGTATTGTTTTATTCAGAATGATGATTTTGGCCTGGTAAATGGTAAATGGTGCATTTATATAGCGCCTTTGTCCAAGGCGCTTTACATAGATTGTGCATTACATTCACCCATCCATACACCGATTGCGGCGGAAGCCATGCAAGGTACCAACCAGCACATCGGGAGCAATTTGGGGTTCAGTGTCTTGCCCAAGGACACTTCGACATGTAGACAGGAGGTGCCGGGATTCGAACCGCCGACCCATGTATCATTGGACGACCTGCTCTACCTCTTGAGCCACAGTCGCCCCATGCATGTCTTTTATACCTTGTGTAACGTATTGTGCGTGCGTGCGCGTGTGTGCTTAGTATTGGTTTAGGGGTGGGATGTTGGAGTTTGGCCTTATATACGTTTGCACGCCGCTGTCACATTGTACAACACAGAAAAGGCACTTATAAAATTGCCATCCTAATACAAGTATAATAATATACAAACGTGTGCGTGCGTGCGTGCGTGCGTGCGTGCGTGCGTGCGTGCGTGCGTGCAACTGTGCATGTGTAGCTGAGAGATTTAGTGCATGGTTCCTGCATGAGTGTTTGGACGCAGTGACAGCTAGGGGAGCATGCTGCCTCTGGCACGGAGCAGCTGAGTGGGACTGCTAATGAAGAGCTGCTAATGAGATTTACCACGGCAGTTATTTATTACATTTAGACCCGAGGAACGCATCTGTGTCACCTCGGAGCTTTTAACCAGTATTTTAAACTTTATCTGCTGAAAAATAGCAGATCTACAAGCTCGTAGCGCGGCACCGAGTGCCGCGCTACGAGCTTGTTGACAAATCGTGCAAACGTGTTCAAAACTTTGAATATATATCCTTTCACAGCGAACGTTTTTAACTCGTATCTTTGCTTCTGGGCGGTCCCTGGAACAACATTCTTTTCAGATGGGGGTCGGCGGCCAATTATATGTTAATACCGTTTTGGGCTCCTTGACATGAAATATAGTTTGAGAACCACTGATATAGAAACACAGTTTTGTTTTTTTTAAACGGAAAACCGTCATGATTTAGAAGACATTAATTGTGTCTTGTCTGGCCTCAGGACTCAGTGGGTTATGACACAGAGGCTCCGGCATGCGGCGTGGAGGAAACACAGAAATATAGAGACAAGGCAGCCATTGCTCAAAACCCCATTGTACTTAACCCATTTTGGGGCGGGAATCCCTTTTGGTGTTAGCATTATGTTATGCTTTAGCTATTGAAAAATAGCAGATCTACAAGCTCATAGCGCGCCACTCGGTGGCGCGCTATGAGCTTGTAGATCTGCTATTTTTGAAAAATCGAAGAACGACTGACATAGAAACATAGCTTTTTCAGAAAACTGTCAGGATGTAGAAGACATTTTTAGAATCTGATCTCAGGTCAAAATTGGTTAAATCCCACGGAAAACGTTATCTTTCAGTCGATGTGGTGGTGGTGGGGGAGGGTGGTGGGGGGGGGGGGCAAGCCGAGCGGTTGTTGTCACCCTCTCCTGGCACGGTGACACATGCACAGCTGCGCCTCCTCCGCTCACCCCCCCCCCCCATTTACATCCCAAAAACCACACCCGGCTCACAACCCCCCCCCCCCCCCCCCCCCCCCCCCCCCTCCGCGCTAAGGGGCTGCCATCGATCCAGAGATATGGATTACGGAGCTCTCAAAGGGGAGCGTTATTACTATTTGGCACTATGGGTCGAGTCGTGGAGGGATTTCTATACACTTCACTCGACGGTGTCTGTCGCTCGCTCTCCCGGGAAATTTAGCCGATCTACAAGCTCACACACCGCAGCCGTGCCGCCACGCGTTGCGGGCTTTTAGATCGGATCGATGCACTTTCGGCGTGTGGCAGCACCGGCGCGCGACCCAATATAAATCCGCCTGTGTGTGTGTGTGTGTGTGTGTGTGTGTGTGTGTGTGTGTGTGTGTGTGTGTGTGTGTGTGTGTGTGTGTGTGTGTGGTGTGTGGTGTGTGTGTGTGTGTGTGTGTGTGTGTGGTGGGGGTGCATGGGATGGGGGGGGGGCTGCTGAGCAGCTGCTTTCCTATGGATCACTTCATTAATATCCCAGGGCATAAATTTGAGGGGGTGCTGCAGACTAATTAGCCCCGTCTGACCCCCGTGTCTCGGAGAGGTCGCTCCTCTCCTCTCCGGTTTCTCCCTGCAGAAGAAGAAGCACTCGGAGCCCCCCACACACACCAAAATGTGGTGTGTGCAGGCGGGCGTTCGGCGGTGAGAGAGAAGTCCAGTGAGTGCGGCAGGCCGGTCGGCCGGCAGCAGTATATATATAGTCCCAACGTGAACCCGTTTTTGATTTTGGTTTATTCGGCACTGCTGCTGCTGCTATAATCTTCCAATTATACCGTCAGATGATTTCTATTCCACCGCTTGTTTCGCTGCCACTGGTGGTGGTTATTATAATAATAACCGTGTGTTATCTGTACAAAAATATATATATATATAAAACCCACACTGTCACCGAGTTCAATTAACGGGTCGGTGTATCGTTAAATGAACCCCTGGGACTGGCCGTGGAGTGGCGTGGAAGGTCACACACAATAGGAGAGGTGTGTGTGTGTGTGTGTGTGTGTGTGTGTATGAGTGTCTCTGCAGTGTGTGTGTGTGTGTATGAGTGTCTCTGCTGTGTGTGTGTTTGTGTGTATGAGTGTCTCTGCAGTGTGTGTGTGTGTGTGTGTGTATGAGTGTCTCTGCTGTGTGTGTGTGTGTGTGTGCGTGTGCGTGTGTGTGTGTGTGTGGTGCCAGGGGAGAGGAGCCGTCCCTCATTAGGATGGTGTGTTTCCCTGCAGATGGCCGGGGTCAGATTCAGGGGGAGGCTATAGTCTCTCAAGACAGACTGTTGCCTGCGTCCCGAATATTTGACGATGGGATTCTCAGATTGGGGGGAGGCTGATGAAAGGCTGGATGACTCCTCCAGGAGGGTGACACGCCACGCAACTCTCCACCCGTGCACCCCCGCTCGCACAGGTGATAGAGGGGCTTTAGCGGGATTTACAATCAGAGAGAGAGAGAGAGAGAGATCGCCTCGTGTTCTAAACCTTATTGTGCAGCCGTGACGCACCGCTGTGAGGCTGAGTAGTTGAAGAACTCCAAGAGGCGAGGAAGAGAGAGAACTTTCACAATGTTAACCACTTACTGTGGAAGGCCCTATGTAAGCCCGATATACTTTTTACGCGCGGTCCATCCATCTTCAACCGCTTATCCGTAGTCGGGTCGCGGGGGCAACAGCTCCACCAGAGTGTTCCAAGACTTCCCTCTCCAGAGCAACATTAGTGACCTCCTCCTGGGGGGGGGGGGTCCCGAGACGTTCCCAAGGCCAGTAAGTCGATGCATTTTCTCCATCTGCGCCTTGGTCTGCCCCTGGGTCTTTTTGTTGCATAGTAGCAAGTACTCCAGTACTTTAAACAAGTACAAATTTGACAGAGCAACTTTCATTTAGCTGTAGTTGAGTAATAATTGATCAGGAGTACTCAGGATCAAGATACTTTGACCTCCCTATAGGGAGATGCCCGAGAGGCATCCTAACCAGATGCCCGAACCACCTAAGCTGGCTCCTTTCCAGGCGAAGAAGCAGGTACTCTACTCCGACGCACGATGAATTGATCGGACTATGTTCTTTACTGTATACTTCATTATAGGCGGACGTTTCTGAGAATGACAGCAGGTTCAAAGTGTCTAAAAAGCGACGCCGTTTCGTTGTCTTTCTTCTAAAAGTGGCAGAACCGCTTCTATGCATTCCACCGTATCGTTTTGACCGAGCCCATAATTCATGGCTTAGAGCAGGGGTTCTCAACCAGTGGTCCGGGGACCACCGGTGGTCCGTGAGGGGGTTCCAGGTGGTCCCCAGCTTCTTGGTAACCAATTGGACCCTTTATAGATCTTTAACTCTTGAGAGCGTGAAATGAAACCGGTTTTATTTTACGCTCTCAATAGTTACATTATTGTGGAACATCTGCATTACTTAATTTACAAGAAGTCTACACAATTAGAGAATGTAGAAGAATTGTTATTTTGATCAACATTTGCCAAAAGCATGGAATTGTAGACAAATTGTGAAAACAAAAATATTCTTTTCGTTTAGGGTCTGAGAGGCCAAATCTCATCAGATGGTGGTTCCGTGGCTCAAATGCCGAATTAATCAATTTTGGGCGGGAACCCCTTTTGGTGTTAGCATTATGTTATGCTTTAGCTATTCAGTATTTAAGTCCGACGTCATTTTGTAGTGCTACGTTACGTCCGGGTCCAAGTGGCACCAGCTCCCGTCCGCATCTCATTGTCAATAGAATATCTAAACGCGTGAATCTTTTTACAATGACGTTATTTTTCAGAAAGGAAGCCATTGAGGGTTAAAATGGGTCTTAATGCTTCCAACTCGAGTAGAATTATTAATGTTTTGTACAAGTTTCCATGACAAAAAAAAATATGATGTGGAGACAATAAAGACTATTATTATCATTATTATTGAAGGTGGTAACAGTCCATTTGCTCAGTAAAATATTTCGGGGGCATATTTATAATGTTTGCAGGCTTGAGTATGTTGAATCTAGTTTGCATTAATGAGGATTTAGTTGACACAATGAAATAAAATGGCGATATTATTCCGTGTGGGGCAGACGGCCTGTCACAGCCAGATTTGGGAGAGCAGCGCAGCTTTGTTGTTGCGAGGAAAGCGGTAAAATGAGACTTTCATGGTTGTTTTCGTCTCAGATTTAGTCCGACGGAGCGTCACAGTATAACTCTATGGGGACACAAAAGCGTATATGGGGACACAAAAGTAGGACCCGGAAGTATCTCACGTGCTCGCGCTCACGTCACAGCTAAAATACTGAATTGAAAAATAGCAGATCTACAAGCTCATAGCGCGCCACTTGGTGGCGCGCTACGAGCTTGTAGGTCTGCTATTTTTGAAAAATCGAAGAACCGAACCACTGACATAGAAACATAGCTTTTTCAGAAAACCGTCAGGATTTAGAAGACATTTTTAGAATCTGATCTCAGGTCAAATTGGGTTAATAATGGGCCTCGATATGAAAAGGGTTGAAACCCACTGGGTTTATCGTCACGCGGTGCCGTCTGCGTCTCCACAACCTTCTCTCTTTCCCTCTCCATATTGCTGGGTTAGAGTCACGCGGTGCCGTCTGCGTCTCCACAACCTTCTCTCTTTCCCTCTCCATATTGCCGCAGACAGTCGGAAGGCCATGTTCTAATGATCTTTGAACGGCTCATTAGAGTAGGATTCTGTGTCCAGTAGAAAGACGTATACAGGACGGTATATGTGCGCGTCTGTCTGTCTGTCACGGCTCAAACATCGGGGACCCGGCCGCCACGGCGGGCCGGAGGCTGCGATGTCTCTGGCCCGCCCGCCCACGAGTTGGTGCGGGAGCCACGGCACCGCCTTAACCCATTTTGGACTGATGTTGATTAAAAAAAGGCTTCTAAATCCTAATAGTTTTCTGAAAAACCCATGTTTCTATGTCAGTTGTGCTCAATTTTTTTCATGTCAAGGACCCTCAGAATTATCTCTATTGGGCCATGGACCCCCATCTCAAAATATGTAGTTCCAGCAGTTCCACTTTAGCTATTTTTCAATAGCTAAAGTGTAACATAATGCTAAAACACCAAGAGGTGTTTCCGCCAAAAATGGGTTAAGGGAAGAAGAGATAATGAGCGCTTTCGCGCTTTGCCTTGAAAAACTCCACCAAACGGCCCTCGCCCCAATTAAGAGCTTGTTTTTCGCTGGAGTGGCCATTATCGAATATGACCTTCCAATTATTTCTTTTCTGGGTTTGACGGCATCACCTCGGTGTGCCGGCCCCGGCCCGGCCCCTCGGAGCCTCAGAGGAAGGACAAAGAATAGGTATAATATAATGGAGCCCCAGGCATGAGATCCAAAGCCCAGAGAACACAGATACACTGAAGCCACTGACACTTTTCTCTCTAGCTAAGCCATATCTTTATTTCCTGCCTATTGTCATGCTGCCCTCACGGTGTGTGCAGCCTATAACACATGGTCCCTCTTCTGTCCAAATTATGGCCCACCCTTTATCTTATTGCAGTGGTTCCCAAAGTGGGGTCCGGGGACCCCCAGGGGTCCTTGAGGGAGTTCCAGGGGGTCCGCAGCTAAATGATAATTAGGAACCAAATGGACCCTTATGGGTCTGTAACTCAGAGAGTGTGCAAATGGAACCAAACGGACCCGTTGGGGTCCGTTTGGATCCATTTGTACACTCTCAGAGTTAAAGGACCACTTCACCACTTTTCAACTTCTCTTCCTATAATTGGTCCTCACTAATGTTCATGATAAAATACCACCATTTTTTTCTACTCTGTCTGTGTCTCATAGGAGCGCTGTGGGCAGTTCAGAAACCCGTCCACCAGTGACATCATCGATGGTGAATCCAAGCTAATAGAAACGGCAGGCTTTCTTTTCCTGAAAAGTTGCAATGCAAAAGTTGAAGCCATCGTTCTCACGATAATACAAATCTAAATATATTTTAAAACAAATCTTGTTTAAAAAAAAAAATCGGCCTAATGATGATGTCACTGGCGGACGGGTGTCCGAACTGCCCAAAACCCTCCTATGAGACACAGACTGAGTAGGAAAAAATGGTGGTGTTTTATCATGAACATTAGTGAGGACCAATTATATGAAGAGATGTTGAAAAGTGGTGAAGTGGTCCTTTAAATTAACATTGATTTTACAATGTACATTGGGGTCCCAGAGATAGAAATGATAGAAATTGGGTGGATTAAATGACAATCGCGGGACATGTCACATAGCAGATTTTTACTTCCTGACTCTCAGTTTCTGGCCAACTCCGGCTTTCAAACTAATGGTGCTCGCCGTTGAAAATACATGTGTGGCGCTCTGAGCACTCAGCCCTAAGTTCAGTGGCGTGCACACGTAGACAATAAGTGGTGCTAGAGCACCACCTAGTGGCCCTCTGGAGTGGACGTGCCCTTTTGAAAGTTTGTTTTCCCCCTGACAAAATGAAGGAAATCTAAATAAATTACGTTTAGAGGCTCACTTGGATCACTTGCAGGTATGTTGATGTGTTGATAATTTTAGCAGTACTTAACATTAGGACAAATGGAGAAGTAGGTTAGACCTCTGCGGCCACTGTGGCCACAGAGGTCATGTGCAACCTCTTCCAGAGAGAGATGAAGACACTAAGGCCCAATCCCAATCCACTCCCTTGCTGACTCAATGAGCCCTCACTGATTTAGCTGCGCGTTCATGTGAAGTCTGCGAGGGCTTGAGGGATGTCCCATTTGAAATTGGTAAATCAGTGAGGGCTCAGCCCCGCCCCTTTATGTGCCCTTTGCCAAAGTCAGCATCGATGCTGACTTTAGCTGACTTTAGCAAAGAAATTACCCACAGTTCATATTCATAGCGTTACCAGGGGAATGAGGGGGATCCTCCGAACGTCAATCATTTAAGTATGGAAATTAGTTATGTATCGCGGTTAGAATGTCAACAAACACAATAGTGCTTTCTCACTGTTCTCAAAGGGAGACGGAATGGAAGGATAGGCTATATATTTAATAATAATAATAATAATAAGGGAAACATGATGAGAAATGACTAATGAGCAAAGTAAAAGAATATAGAAATGCAATTTCTAATGAATATTATTATATATGAATATTACAACCCCTATCACACAGGAAAGTGTATTTATGAAACTAATAATAAAACGATCAGCTTAAATACTAAAATAGACGTGATAGACATGTATAAATAGGCCAAGCTTGTAGGTAGGCACTGACTGTGAATAAGGACAGTTTTTATAAAGTGATGCAAAGTGTCATGAATGGCGGACTCATCTTCAAAGTGCTGTCCCATTTCTTTCACAACAATTTGGAGCCCTTGCAGCCTCTCACCCTCAAGCACTTACAGCTGACGTCACTAAAGTCAACGAGGGTCCAGGGCTCAGGGCTTGAGGGAGGCGATTGGGATTGGGCCTAAAACTGACTCAAGTCATTATTTAGTCCAGTGGTTTTCAACCCTTTTCATACAAAGTTCCATTTATTTATTCAACATTTGAGCCACGGACCACCATTTGATTCCATCCTGTACTATTGATGATCAAAATAAAATAACAATTCTTCTACATTATCTATAGTTGTGTAGACTTCTTGTAATGCTGCAGAGGTTTAACAATAATTTAACTTTTGAGAGTGTAAAATGAAACCAAATGGACCCTAAGGCTTTTACGAGCCATTTGGTTTCATTTTTCCGCTCTCAAGAGTTAAAGATCTATATCTATAATGGTGCATATCTGGTTACCAACTCAATATAATATAGCCGAGGACCACCTGGAACCCCCTCAAGGACCACTGATTGAAAACCACTTTTCAGTCAGATGTGTGCCTGCATGTAATAAATCTCACACACTATTAAGGCAGCGGCAGCCAGTGGTTCCACGCGCCACACATAAGGTGCCCTTTTTTCCCACTTGAGCACCTGCCCCTCAAAATGTCTCTGCACGCCACTGCCTAAGTCACTGCTTCCCAAACGTTTTCATGTCAAGGACCCCCAAATTGACAAATTAGCCTGTGGACCCCCATTTGAAAAGATATGCCAGGGACCCCCATAAAATAAGTTTTTTATGTGTCTAGCAGTGATTTTCAACCCGTTTAATTTCAAAGACCCCCAGTTTGACATGCATTAGTCTACGGACCCCTATTTAATAGCATTTCTATCTCTGGGACCCGCAATTTATATTGTAAAATCAATGCTAATTTAACTCTGAGAGCATACAAATGTGTACACTCTCTGAGTTACAGACCCATAAGGGTCCATTTGGTTACAAACTATCATCCCCCTGGAACTCCCTCAAGTACCCCTGGGGGTCCCCGGACCCCACTTTGGGAACTACTACTCTCAATTCTAGGATTTTGGAATATTGCAAATGTGAAATGAGTTGTGTTTTCACATACAAATGAGGAATAATTGCTTGTTTTTTTTGGGGTGGGGGGGGGTTGTGGGGGAGGGGTGGGGGGGTGGTCATCACATGCTTCATTTCACCAACCTATTGTGGCTATTTATCCCCATAAGCTACACAGAGCTGTGTTTAACCTCGGGGTGTAATGAGTATGACCAGGGGTTTACATGTGTGTTTTCTTTCCATTTAATATGTGTAGCTTCTCTCTGGGGTCCTGTTGGGCTATAGCTTTACCTGATGGCTGGGCTGCTGCACAGCTGCAATGTGGATGGAAAGCCCTATGTCAGCAGTATCAGATGTAGCGCTGGTCTACACGGTCAAATCCTCTCGAGTACGTTTCAATCGGAAAGTAATATACGATACATTTCTCCACTTTCAGATAGAAGGTTTTAATTAATACTGTGTATTTTGCCGTGTAACCATATATATGTGGCCTTAATAGTTTGTGGTGGGAGGGTTGATTAACTTTAGATAATTGTCTTACTCATCTTTAAAGCAATCAATTTAAATCAAGAACATAAGCTTTGAACAATTCCTTTTAGATGCGAGCACCATTAACGCGTCTGATTAAATGACATAGGTGTTGCACAAGAAACGTTCATTTCAGGGTCTATTAAATGTGCACTAAATGTAAGTCAAGTGTGAAAAATCCACCGAGACTAAATGTACTGTTTGATGTTTAAATGTGGGCTCGTTATAGTACACTAGAATGTACATTTGTTTGCCACTCCCCACTCTCGGTTTTTCGACTTGTTAAGTACAAACATGATGTGATAGTGTGTTTACCCACACATAAAGGTTACAACATGTTTATGCAGTCTTTGAAGGTGAAGGTTTTAGTGAATAATAAGGCTGTGCTAACACTGAATATAAAGGAGAGACAGCTGGCAACAATATCTTCTACATTCAGACTATTTTCACCTTAGTTACACACATCATTACACAGAAAGGGTAGTTTATTATATTGTTTTTACATTCGGGCGGCTCAACTCTACTTTGCGTTGCGGCGGCAATGTGAAGAAGGAAATTGCAGGATTTGACGGCATCGACTTCATGTTTCAGCTGGGTTTTTTGTTTTTGTTTTTTTTAATATTTTTTATCACACGATTTTGCAACCCATTCTTTTCACCCAGTGATTATCTATTGTATCCCACGATTTTGTAACCCATTTTTCACCCCTGTGTCAATTATCTAATGTGATCCTGGGCTCTACACACCCTCCGCCAACCTAGTCCCCATATATGGGGGACATGGGGAGAGCAACGGACTTGAACTCATGCTTCCTTCATGCCTGAGTGTCCAAGTTGCTCCTTTACACCTGACAGGGGAGTTTCCCTGGTTGGACGTAGCGCGTGGAAGAAACACGTTATTCCGACCAGTTCCTTTCCCCTCTGTCAGGCGCCCCGGCTGGCCAGGGGGAGGTAGTTTAGAGACCAGGATTACTGCATGTTTTTTGTGAGGGTACCTACCCTAGGGGACACGGGGAGAACATGCAAACTCCACACAGAAAGGCCCTTTCACCAACCCCGCCTCGGGTATGGGCACTGATGACGCGGAGGAGGGAACACGCCCCCAGCGCCCACAGCGGGAATCAAACCCAGGACCTTCTAGCTGTGAGGCGACAGCACTACCGACTATGCCACCGTGCCCCCTTTCAGCTGTGTTTTGTAGTAGCGGATAGGATAAATAGTTTGTGTACTGTAGTGAGGCTCGACATTCCGCTTGCGCGCTGTACTCTTTTCGTTTACGGTGTGTGTGTGTGTATTGTTTGTATGGATTTCACTGCGCAAAGAGTGTGGATGTTAACTCTTCCGTAACACCGAGGCCATTAACCCAAATGGGTTAGTGGCGTGCTACGAGCTTGTAGGTTTGCTATTTTTGAAAAATCGTGAAAATATTTATTTCAGAAAACTGGAGGATTTAGAAGATTTTTTTTTTAATTTTGTCTGTCAAACATTTTATGCAGAGGATTTTCTGAAAATATTCCTCCTTCCTGTTGTTGCAGATAAAAGGAATATTGCAGTCGTGCTGTTCACAAGCCTCTAACGGACCACACCGACCGCTTGGGTTTTAATCTGTTTCATAGCGTGGATTGATGTGAAAAAGTCTCGCCGGGAATTAGTCCCTGGAGAAAAGCTTGATTTACAAAGGAAATGACTTTGATGTGTAGCCAACATTGACTCAATTACTGAGTTAAGTTATGTAACATTTTAATGACTATGCAGAAAACATTAACAAATACATCCCAAAATACAGCCACTATTGTCCATGTCTATTAATACTATATGGTTGAAACTGTTGATAGACAAAGACATAATATGATGTTGTCCTTATTCGACATAAATGGGCGATGTGGTTTGAAAAAAAAAAGATTGGGCTATTTTCGGGTATACTTTTTAAAATATTAGTACATAGGGACAAGTATAGACCATAGCATTGTGTACTCTAGTTTATATAGAGCTCTAGGACTGCCCCGCCCCCAGTTACAGTACTCTGTGGCGTTTTGAACTTTGAAGTACACGGAAGTCTGCCGAACGTACCCCACATAAGGAGTTGGCAGATAGCCGATAGCTAGCGTTTCAGAATTATAGAAGCATGCTCAGTATAGCGTTTTAAATGCGGAATTATTTCCACCAGGCGATGGTCGTCCCTTCACTGTTTTAGCATGGTTATAATCTGGGGGCTACTGTATGTATAGACCCGGTCAACATTCTAAATAATTAACACATCAAATATGTAGGGTTTAAGTGGTTAAATAGATGCGAGGTGGAAAGTAGCCATACAGTATTGATAAACTAGCAGGTCAGATTGTGTGTACGGTATATACGCTGCTGTAGTTCCGTTCTTGACCACTGCGGGAAGATGATTATCTACTGTATGTTATGAGAGTACAACACTGTTTCTGTAGATGGAATGGAGTCCAGGGTATTTTAACTCTCTCGGGCAGAGACGATGCGCTCCGAACAAAATCCGGTCGGAGCGATATGCGGCCGCTAGAGGCGGGATCAACGCGAGACTGGTGACATATTGTAGCTGTGCCACAGCGCAAATGTAAACACAAGCTAACTAAAGACTACAACTCAAAATGATTATGGAGATATCATATTTTTGTCCCGCTGCTTCCGGTTCATCGTTTCTGCTTTAGAGAGACCAGATCAAGGTAGGAGGAGGGAACTTGATGTTGCACTATAATTAAAAATCACACCCGTGTGAACAGAGTGGTGCAAATCCCCCCCCTTCCCCTCTCTGTCTCTCTCTCTCTCTCTCTCTCTCTCATTAGCAGGCAACATGCAGCACTATCTCTCTCTCTCCGTTTCTGGCACAACAGCGCCACTTTTGGTACTCATTGGTACTGGTCACATAGTCACACACAAACACGGACACGGACATTGCTGTTCGTTGGAGTGGTTGCACCACTCAAAAATAAACTGAAACTGAACTTGTGAACTCAATACTGCCACAGTCAGGTTCATTTTAACTGCTTATTTAACAGATTATTTCTGTGCCATTTTATTTATTTTTGTCTTTAACAAAACTGTGGTACATATTTTGTTTTGCATCAGACTTGAAACATACAAGCACTCGAGTGATCCAGATTCACTTGGGAAGTCTTTTTTTCATTTCTGTTGCATATGCAACAGAATCCTAGTTCTGTGGAGGAGGACGTTAGGAAACAGATGGTCCCACAGCAACCATGTTACTTTGATGTTTGGTGATGTCTGGCTCGCCACGGACTAGTAGCAACATCATTATACTGAATCGTCTGATATGCAGTGTTGTTGATTTCGTCGACTAATACTATGACAAAAAATAAACTAAACAAAAACTAAGCTATGGTGACTAATACTAAGACTAAATATATTGTCAATTTCGTCAACAAATAAAAACTAGACTAAAATGTTAAAACGGGACTAGCGGACAAGAGATCCAGTAGGAGCTTGTAGATCGGCTATTTTATATGTAAAAGTGTAATATCAGTCCTTAGGACGGCATCAAGGCCTGCCAAAATTAATTTTAGTCGACTACATCAACTGTACATTTAGTCGACTAAAATCTTATGATATTTAGTCGACTACAACTAGACTAACAACATTCCAGGTGACTAAAATGTGACTAAAACTAAATGAAAACTATTCAAGTCAAGGCTGCCGGGCTCCATACCTACACTCACTGTATCAAATGTGACTAAATTTGACTGAGGGACTGCCATTGGATTTTTAATTTTTGTTTTTTCATGTCATATGAAAGCAGGGAATCATATAGCTTCAAATTGACACATTGGTTGTTCTGTTTGACCCACCAGTTTTGGAGATATGGCTTATAGAGTAATGTCTTGCAGAAAACAGCGAGTTGAGAAAACAGGCTTGAAAGGTTCACTTAAGTTCTGTGGTCTCTAACATTACACCTAGCTACATGTTTAAGCATTTATTTCATATTTACATGTCTTCTGTGGACTAACATTACACCTAGCTACATGTTTAAGCATTTATTTCATATTTACATGTCTTCTGTGGACTAACATTACACCTAGCTACATGTTTAAGCATTTATTTCATATTTACATGTCTTCTGTGGACTAACATTACACCTAGCTACATGTTTAAGCATTTATTTCATATTTACATGTCTTCTGTGGACTAACATTACACCTAGCTACATGTTTAAGCATTTATTTTTTTACATGTCTTCTGTGGTCTCTAACATTACACCTAGCTACATGTTTAAGCATTTATTTCATATTTATTATGTCGATTTCAGCTCTGACACTTATTTCAGACATGCTCTAGTATGTGAAGAGTCTGCCTGTGCTATTAACTCATTTTGAAAACAAAAAAAACAAAAACAAGTTTTTCTCCTCTGGTGAAAAGCTGGAATTTGCGCGATGGCAGGCTCTCAGTCAAATGTGGTCACAAATGTAGTGTTCAGACATGTCTTACCTTTATTTATGTCCAGTGTAAAATAAATTAAATTCATAGCCAACTAGTGCACACTGAAAATAATTAGATAATACTGTATTATGGTGCATTGTATCAACAGAAGCAATTTATTTCCTGCTGGGCTAGGCCTCTGGATATAATTATATAGCCAATCCAGCTAAAGGGGAAAAAACGATACTGTAGTGCTTGTGCAATGTAATCCAATTTAGTATTGTATAAATTGGTCTTTGTTTGATTTTTACTGCTGTTGGCAAGAAAGGAACGTCTACAGGTCAAAAGTGGGTTCATTTTCTAAAAAGGAAAACATGAAGTAAAACCTCTTAATGTATTTTATTCACAAGCATTTGTTTAGTTTACATTTGTAAAAAAAAAACATGTTGATTGTGAGGATTATTAACAGCTATGGTAACGTCCTTGTAACTCTGAGACTGTACACATACATACAACCACAGGGGTCCATGTGGTAAATGGTGCATTTATATAGCGCCTTTATCCAAGGCGCTTTACATAGATTGTGCATTACATTCACCCATTCACACACACATTCATACACCGATTGCGGCGGAAGCCATGCAAGGTACCAACCAGCACATCAGGAGCAATTTGGGGTTCAGTGTCTTGCCCAAGGACACTTCGACATGTAGACAGGAGGAGCCGGGATTCGAACCGCCGACCCATGGATCATTGGACGACCTGCTCTACCTCCTGAGCCACAGTCGCCCATGTGGTTACATGTGTATGCTCAGTAAACTAACACACAGTAGCAAGCTGCAACTTTGCTCAGAGTTGTGAAGAGGGCAATTTAATTTGTAACAGTGCCCAACTGGACAGTAATCACATGCTTTGTATTAAGGGCCTAGTGCCACTGAATCGATCATGGGCCTCCGTGGGGGAATAATAGTGTTGAAATACACATTCACTCGCGTGTGTCACATATTTTGCAATGACAACATTAACACCCATTTTAGCAAGCTAGGGGTGTGTGTGGAATGGGGTGTGTGTGGAATCAACATTATCGCTGGTAGAAGCAATTTCCAAGAAGTTTGACTTTGTTTCCTTTTTTCGCTTTATTGTGTTATCGACTGAATTATATGAAAGCAAATATTTCCCAGCACTCCATGTGCGGTCGGTCTTTTGTGAAAGATGAGATACCGCCATTAAACCCACCTGTTTCGCCTCAAAGAGCCAAAGTTGGCGAGTGCACGCAGTGTGTGCATGTGCGTGTGCACACACATGCATACATGTTATTTGTGTGTGAGTAAGTGAGTGTTAGGGAACATTAGCCCAGGCAAGAGTGTGAAATTGACCACAACCTGAGGGGATTTGAGTCCCTAGAGATGTGGGGATCAGTCACTGACCACCCACATTTCATCCTGCCTCCACACATGTCTTAAGCCGACACTGGTGTTAGCATTTCATCTTGTTTCTTTCACATTAGACCCTCTTTATTATACAACCGTGCTCTTTAGAACGTTTCAGAATTGTCATTGTTGGAAAGGCTTTTCACTGTTGTTTTCATAATAATCAATTGTTAGACGAAGCATGTTAAATCAAGTCACACAGACTCACACAGTTTGCATATGACCAGTATTCCAGTATTGTTTTATCACGCGTTGTCTTTATTATAGTATACAAATATATTTTCAATTAATGAAGACTACTGTATGCTTACTTCTGTTTTTATTATATAATTGTATCGAGGTATAGCCTACACGTCTGGCAGTTCTATCTATCTATCTATCTATCTATCTATCCTGTCGATGCAGGCTTTAAGAAGAAATGTAGATCAGTGAATGCTGCTTTCCGCGAGCGACAAATGCACTTCGAAAAAGTGTCTGGTGGAAACGGATACATAAAGCGCGTGTGTATGTATGCCGGACTTGCATCTGGTGGGTTTGGGGGCGTTAAACGTCCATTACTAGAACAAAATCATGTCCACATATGTCCTCATAAAAGGACACATTTATGCCAGTTTCTGTCAAACTTTAATGTTAATTGTCCCGACCCTGTTTTCCCATCCTTTCTCTATAGTACAGGCTAAAGATATAGAACGGCTTGATCTGCTGCAGAGGACATGTGACGTTGTACTGTATGGATAACTTTCATGTACGTCGCTGATAGCCCCAATCTTTATTTGGCAGATGGAGAGTGTCTTGATCGCATGTTTGAAGCACACGCGAAAGGAGATTAAAGGAACGCTGTCTGATTTCCTATGCAAACCACCATCAGTAGTATAGAGGCCCTTGAAGCTGGGTGGAATGATCAAAATCATCAAACACCCCTGTTGTTGCTGGTGTAGTTTATTGTATATCGTGCTAAGCATAGCTTCTCTCTCTCTCTCTCTCTCTCTCTCTCTCTCTCTCTCTCTCTCTCTCAATTCAATTCAATTCAAAGGAGCTTTATTGGCATGAGAAAACATACGTTTACATTGCCAAAGAAAAAGTGGAACAAAACAATCAAGATAAAACAATACAATAAACATGTAAACAGAGCTGTGTTATATTAACACTTTGAGTAATACTATCTTGTGAGGCTATACAAGATTGTGCATTTTCTGTCAGAGATAGTTATACATCCATATAGGAGACGCTTTATACTTTTTAATACTCTCTCTCTCTCTCTCTCTCTCTCTGCCACAGTCCCATGTCTGTTCCCTGTGATATTTCTGCACATTGTTACTTTAAAACAATGCCGTTTCATTAGCTCGGCGGTAGAGAGTAGAGGCTCTTAAACAGCAGCACACATGACTGTGTGATAATAAAGATAAAGAAGGAGTTCCACCCAGATCCTCCAGCACACGCGCGCACACACACACACACACACACACACACACACACACACACACACACACACACACACACACACACACACACACACACACACACACACACACACACACACACACACACACTGATCCTCAGCACACACGAGTCAATGATTCATTGTGCAAGATGTGCCTGAAGCATGGCTTTTATTTCCTTGTACCAAAGTTTTCAGGGTCGCCTCTTTCTCTCTCTCTCTCTCTCTCTCTGTCTCTCTGTCTCTCTGTCTCTCTCTCTCTGTCTCTCTCTCTCTCTCTCTCTCTCTCTCTCTCTCTCTCTCTCTGCATGCGTGTATGTGATTGTTTTTTTGAGTGGTGTAAACCACTCCTACAACTGGCTTTTGTAGGAGTTTGCTATGTTCAAAATAATTTCTGACGTAATTAAATCACACCCGGGTGAACTGGATGACCGTAGCAACCATGGTCATTTTCTCTGCACAAAAAAAGCCAGTTGTGAAATCACATCCAGGTGTGATTTCATTACGTCAGATCAGAGCTGATCAGGCTATATAATACCTTACCTTATATAATACCTCACATCGGACAAAAACTCCAGCTGAATCAACTGAATCAATCAGCTGATCATGCTATATAAAACCTTACACCACTCAGTTCACACGGGTGTGATTTTTTTTTCCTTTTCATTTCCTTTTGTTTCACTTGTTTTGTCATTTATCTACGCATTTAATATCACTTGCATCATGTACATCGCCCATACTGTAGTACAGTCCATGACAGCATCATGTACATCGCACATATAGTACATGACAGCATCCACGTACCGATCAAATTTAGATGCAGTTATTTTTAAATGGAGTTTATGTGTACATGTTTTAACACCATTAACCTTGGCATCCCTATTTTGGGCACATAAAATAAAGGTTTTTTCACGTTTCAACAATTAGAAACATTTCTACTTTTGTATTCATTGTAAGTATAGCCTATATTTGTGGATGAGCTCAGGGAGAGATAAGGGTGATTTCGCGCTAATTCATCTAAAAGCGCAACATTTTGCACAGACGTAGCCCAAGGCATGCTCTAATCATTTAGCCACAGTGGCCAAATCCATATGCTCACTATTAGCAACCTACGGTATATAAGGCAAAACATTCTACATTTCATTATGCTTTAAGTAGCATGTGACCTGTCAAACTAGACGATTTTCATGATTCTGAATCCATTCCAAGTTTTGCACGAAAAACAAAGGTCATAGGTTAAAAATTGTTAGTCCAGAGATTTTTAATTTGTGTGAATTTCAGCCTCTGTGGGGGGTATTTATATGCAAATATCAGGACCAATGGCATTGCAATGAACATCAATGATGACGTTTAGGTGAAAAGATAACATATGTTTTAAGTAATTAATTAAAATATGTTGTATTATTGCAACGCTGGGTGTTACAGGGTTAAGTGGTTAATGTCCTCTCCAGGCTATCTACTATTCATTATAAAAGGGACTGTGAATAGGTGAGTGTTTGTAGCCTCTCTCTGTCTCACCATAGTGTGTGTTTGAAGTCAGTCGGCTTTGTTTGACATTTTGACCCTCTGAGTTTAACCCTGTGTCTAGACACTGGTGCATTTTACAAGATACCCACCATGACAGGGGCTTCAATCACCCTTGGCATTGCTACCTTTTCCCCTAGCTTTGTGACTGACTTTTATAAGGATCGCATAGATTGCCATTGATCCAAGCTAGTCTGAACACAGTCACACAGTCACACAGTCACACACACACACACACACACACACACACACACACACACACACACACACACACACACACACACACACACACACACACACACACACACACACACACACACACACACACGTCAAGTTTCCATCAGAATCGCTGCACCATAGGCGTTACATAACTGCATCTTCATCACCAGGAATAGGATATATCGCAGGCGATCGGCTATTTCCCTGAGATTGCTCTGAAGATGATATATTTTTCATCAGCCAAACTCTCACATAGCACATTAAGTCAGCCATCCCCACAGAGGGGTTACTTGGAATAGCATATTTTCCTCAGATGCTATTTCCAAACGCAGCAGGACTGGGCGCCGGGCGGCACGTGTGTGTCTCTCTGGTCGAAGAGAGGCGGATTACCCGTGGAGGTATTTCTGTGTTGATTTCTCCGTGCTTTTCCATGAGAAGCCATTAGCCTCTGGGGGCAACGACGAGGTCTGCCCATTATTCAGGGACAAGGTGGTGGAAATGGAGAGGGATAAGATACAATGCGCTCAGGGCCACGCTGCTCTCGCTTCCCTGACCCGCTTCTGCAAATGGCTTTGCCACGCTCTCCCCATTGAAAGGTATTGCGCTGCATTTTAAAGAATAATAGAATTGCTGCCTCCTCCCCGGGAAACTATTTCAGCTTTTGTAATTCCGCGGCATCTCGGGGCATCTCTTTGAAGGTGACTTCACACAACGGCAACATTTCTTTTTCTCTTTACACCTGAAACGCATAGAAGACAAATCAAAATGCACGCCTTAAATAATGCCCCCGCCATGTCAGCCTTTTTGTCACTACATCAAGCTTTGAGAAGGAGGCGATGAGGAGAGTGAACTGTGTGAATGTCTTTTGGAACATGCGTCTCTTTCTCTGTACATTCTCTTATTCCGTCTTTTCAAAGTCCGTATCAATCTGGCTGCTTTCATTTCCGTCGTCATTCTTGATCCTTGGAGCGCACGCACTTAGCTTCACTCTTTCACAAATTTCATGCCGTCTCGTCTCGCCTTCCTTTTACGAATAACCCATTTTGGGCGGGAACCCCTTTTGGTGTTTTAAACGTTATAATTTAGCTATCGGAAAATAGCAGACCTACAAGCTCGTAGCGCGCCACTCGGTGGCGCGCTATGAGCTTGTAGATCTGCTATTTTTGAAAAATCGTGAAAATATTTATTTCAGAAAACTGGAGGATTTAGACGATTTTTAAAAAAAATTTGAGGTCAGGCCTAAATGGGATAAATATGCAGAAGAAGAAGACCCTGGACCTTTGAGATGAAAAACACATTCTTGCCTATAGTAGTGCTTCTCTTTTGAATATGTATAAAACATTATACCAACCGTATACAGTATATTAAACGAGCCAAAGGGGTGTGGCTGCTCTGTGAAGAGACACGCATTGTGTCAGTAATTATCTGCACCTAAACAACGTAGAGGCAGTGTGTCAGTAATTATCTGCACCTAAACAACGCAGATGCTGAGTGTACAGTAACTCACACAGCTCCAGCTCAGTGGTTTTCAACCCTTTTCATATCAAGGCCCATTTTTAAGCCACGGAACCACCATTTGATGAGATTAACCCATTTTGGGGCGGAACCCCTTTTGGTGTTAGCATTATGTTATGCTTTAGCTATTGAAAAATAGCAGATCTACAAGCTCATAGCGCGCCACCGAGTGGCGTGCTACGAGCTTGTAGGTCTGCTATTTTTGAAAAATCGAAGAACGACTGACATAGAAACATAGCTTTTTCTGAAAACTGTCAGGATGTAGAAGACATTTTTAGAATCTGATCTCAGGTCAAAATGGGTTAAGACAAGAGCCAAGACTTTGTTGTCGCTTGGATACGATTTTGTCCACAATTCCATGCTGTATTGATTGACGTGGTAGCATTAGGAGAGACAACAGGCAAATGTTCACAAAAAAAATTGCATTCTTCTACATTGTCTTCAGTGTGAATTAAGTAATGCAGATGGTTAACAATAATTTAACTCTTGAGAGCGTAAAATGAAACCAAATGGACCCTTATGGATAAGGGTGCATTTGGTTACCAACTCGCTGGGGACCACCTGGAAACCCCCTGGTTAAAACACCTTGGAGGCGCAGGACGGAGATCACCGTCAAGTTCAAGTGCACGGTCATTTGCCCGAGACGGAGATTGATTAATCTCCGTCAAATTAGTGCTATGAAAACTGATCGCATCGCTCGACACTCTACAGCCTAGAGCCGCAATCCTCGGTGTTGCACAACAGTGTCACGTCATCGAAAATGTCCCCTGCCTGTTTAGCTGACGACAACGAAAATCTTAAAACATTCATAACTCGCGATCTAAATCATCCCGTCTAATTATGAAATAAGATCCTCCGCTGTCCAGTCGATAGTCGCGATAGATTTATTCTTACCTCACGTTGTTGTCGATCGACTCTAGAGTCTAGAGTGGTGTGGCTATTGTTAGCTGCTACACACACATTCACAACCAGAGTAATGTAATAAGAGAGTGGTGACACGCTTTGATCTCGCCACAAAGCGGGTACCTATGGGCGATAGTTCCAAACATTGCTCCTATGGCTGGAACTATTCCATTGAGATAGAATGAGCACTTCCGCATTCCATTGTTACAATGAGAGTCAACGGGAGTGTCATTACTCTCTTTTATACTGCTCTGTTCACAACAACATCCGGTCCGTCGGTAAAAGTGGTCCGGGCGCTATAAACGATGGGCACATTTTATTAATGGATTAAATAGATCCGGGCCCTCAAGGTGTTAAAAACCACTGCTCTAGCTGTTGTTGTTGTTGTTGTTTTTATTTTTGTCATGAATAATACAACTAACTAAACCAAACCAGGGGCCAACGACGTGCAAACCCAAATCGTGCGGGGGACAATTAGAGCAGGGCGTGGGTGTCCTCTCCTGGGAAAAAAAAGAAAGAAAGGAGAAAGAAAATAGTGATGCAATATTCTGCAATTTGACATACAGTATCTATTTTAATGTTATTTATGCTGTTATGGTTATTGAAAATGACACTCACTTCTACACCATGCACACTTTTCTATAAAAAATAGCATAAATCTTGTCTGCTTCACCCAAAAGATTTGATGGGGCACTACACTACTGTATATCCACATTCCACAATGCATATTAACCCATTTCGGGCGGGAAGCCCTTTTGGTGAAGCCCTTTTGGTGAAAAATAGCAGATCTACAAGCTCGTAGCGCGCCACCGAGTGGCGCGCTACGAGCTTGTAGGTCTGCTATTTTTGAAAAATCGAAGAACCACTGACATAGAAACATAGCTTTTTCAGAAAACTGTAGAAGACATTTTTAGAATCTGATCTCAGGTAAAAATTGGTTAAGAACGTTAAACAGATGGAAGTAACCTGGTAACAGTCTAATGTATTATTGATATTTTTATTTAGATTTTTCTTTTTTGAAAGACTACATTTTTGGCTTTCTATGCTTTTTACAATAGGAAGACAGGAAATGAGGAGGGGAGTGATGGGGTGGGGGGGGGGGGGGGGGGGGTGACATGCAGCAAAGGCTGTCGGGATCGGGACTCGAACCCGCTACACGTTGTCGGGCTACATTGGAGCCCAGGGGCTCCATTTCCGTCACCGATAAACCCCTTATCCCTAAACTTCTTTGCCTTTTTTACTATTTTGAAAAACATTTTTGAATAGTTCAACTAGCCAATCTACATTGACACGTTGTGAGCTTGTAGACTGGCCATTTTAACTATTCTAAAATGTTTTGCAAAATAGTAAAAAAAAGGCAAAGACGTTTAGGGATAAGGGGTTTAGCGGTGACGAAAATGGAGCCCTATGTGCCCGGACTGCTAGGCCCTTTTATAGCTTTTTCATGGAGACAAAACAACAAACAAAAACTAGACAGATATCGAAAAACTAAAACGAGAACAAATCAGGTAAAGAATCAGAAACACACACACACACACACACACACACACACACACACACACACACACACACACACACACACTGGTGGTCAGATCAACATATGGAATGTCAGAACAGGTCAGCTCCATACATGGAGATCTAAGAGTGGCAGCGGGGGCAGTGTCTTGAGTGTACAGGGTTTGATGAGGGCCCAGGTAGGGCCGGGCCTTAAGTTTCGGGCCTGTTGAGACCTCTAGTCTTCGCCGGCTGCCGGGGCGTGGCTACACTAATAACTTTGGGGCAGGCCCGTCTAGAGTTTGAATGGACAGGTATATCAGTCAAAAGGGAGACATCGAAGCAGAAGGACGGGTGGGGAAGGATCAACATATGGAATGTCAGGACAGGTCAGCACCATATATGGAGATCTAAGGGTTTGAGGTCAGATGTAGAGTTACTGGCCGGCTTCATGTACAGTATGCAGATCTAGGTGATGATGCTAATTAATGATGCTGTGATGCTAACGCGAAGGCATTGTTGACTCCCCATTGGCTTAAAGGACAGCCAATGAGGAGAAAGACATGGGGGAAAAGTCACTACTAGCACAACGACTGAATATTCTCCATATTCAGACCGCAGCCATCTTGCCAGCAAGGTGATACCTAGGTGATACTTCCCATAGGCAGCCCATTCATCCAAACAGAAAAGTCCTCTCTAATTATATTAAACAACATCTAAAATCACCAACATTGCAGCTGTAGGGAAAGCTTGAATTATCCTCTTTCAATCTGTAAAGTGTTTGTTTCATAAGAATCCACCGTAGACATTTTATGAGCTACTTCCTCATGTCAAGAAATTCCTTGCAGAAGATTTTTTGCAGATGATGAAGTGCTGGAGTTTGGAAGCGCTCGTTGACTATCACTCAACAGCCCATGCGTACCACCTGTTTTGAATGTGCACATAATGCAGGAAGCAGCAGGAGGTTGCTTTACTGATAACGAACGCTTCCAATTCCATACTCTGATACTTAGAAAATAATCATCTGCAAGGTTCTTGACAGGAAGTAGCTCATAAAATGTCTACGGTGGATTTGTATTAAACAAAAACTTTACAGATTGAAAGAGGATAATTCAAGCTTTCCCTACAGCTGCAATGTTGGTGATTTTGACGGTGTGTAATATAATTAGAGAGGACCTTTCTGTTTGGATGAATGGGCTCTCTATGGGAAGTGTCACCTAGGTATCACCTTGCTGGCAAGATGGCTGCGGTCTGAATATGGAGAATAGCCAGCTTGGTCCTGGTGTCAGCTGCAAGTTGATCAATCCTTAACCGCACAAGTCAATGCATCTTCAGGTCCTATTTATTATTCTCGCAACAAAAACCTCACAATGCACTAAGAAGACTAAAGCAACAGGGATTTGGCTAAGCACCTGCTGCCTCCCCTAATTCCTCCCGTGCTAAGTAGCACACTTGCTGTGTTTATAACCCAAGAAAAAAAGGGAAAAAAAGAGAGGGAGAAAAAAACACACTCCTATTTTTCCTCCCTCTATTGCTATGGGACCCTAAAATTGCTCTTATTAATCAGAGCAGTGATAATGAGCGGTGAATAATAACCGTGGATGGAGGAGGGCTTAGACTGAATGCACTGAGATGAAAGAGAAAGAAAATAACCCCCCCCCCCCCCCCCCCCAACCCCGGGAGGAGGTGTTTATTTGAGATTTGAGGATTTGAATGTTTCTCGGGTCGTATACGTCCCCTGAGACTCACTGTGGGTATTTCTGCTACTGACCTTATCCCTCACAATTACTGTACCAAACCAACTCTTAGCCCATTCTGAACGGGAACCCCTTTCGGATTTTTTAACTAAGCATTATGTTATACTTTAGTTATTGAAAAATAGCAGATCTACAAGCTCGTAGTGCGGCACCGAGTGCCGCGCTTACGAGCTTGTAGGTCTGCTATTTTTGAAAAATCGTTGAAATGTGGCGCAAATCTTTTGAATATATTCTTTCGGAACGAACGTTTTTAGCTCAAATCTTTGCTTCTGGGGGCAATATTTTCAGATGGGGGTCGGCGGCCGATTACATATATATTTGGGGGTCCTTGACATGAACGACTGACATGGAAACATGGGTTTCTCAGAAAACTGCCATGGGATTTAGAAGGCATTTGTAGAATCGTCCTCAGGTCTAAATCGGTTAACTCCCCCCCCCCCCTCTCTCTCTCTCTCCCTTTAGTAGTGTTGTTGTTCTGTTCATTCCTCCA